>NC_136267.1:37962587-38093844 GCF_964187855.1 Myxine glutinosa
CAGTGTCATTGGTAGGGATGCTGCCAGATGGTTGTGGAGGGAGGGTGCCTTAGGGGGTCGTGTGCACTCTGGGGACAACTGTCCCAATCATCTAACCCATTTGGTACACATAATGATGAGGCAAAGCAGGAATAACTGGAGTTCCCAATCTGGTCGGTAGCCACCTGTCACCCATTTCATACAATTATGGCTACCTCTCCTATTTCTCCTCCTCCTCCTCCTCCTCCTCCTCATCCTCTTTACAGTCCCTAATCCTCTTTACAGTCCCTAATCCTCTTTACAGTCCCTAATCCTCTTTATGCTTCTCACCACGTCACTATTCCCTCACTAATCCAAGAGAACTGGTCACAAACAACATCCTGAGTTGATCAAAAAAGACCAATTTCAACAAGGACCAAATCAAATCCAAAGATCAACAAAGACCAAAGACCAAAAAAAAGACCAACCAAGACCAAAAAGACCAAAAATAACAAGACCAAAAAAGACCAACCAAAAAGTTGACCAATTAAAAAGAAGAAAACTAAAGGGCTGAAAGAAGAGGCAGTACATATTAGAAAGAGACGAAAAGGCTCATCAAGAGAGGAGGGCTGACAGAATGACCTAGGGGTACGCATACTCACCTCTGAGCTGTCTAGCCCGGCCTTGAATCCTGACCCAGCTATAAACTGTCATCCTGGTGTTTCACAGGTATGGTGATTCATCTATGTGTGTCGTCCCTCTGATGGATGTTCAACTGGGCGTCCTGTCTGCCAGCATTCGTCGGTGGACGTTATAAAGATCCCACAGTGTCCTTCGCAAAGAGTAGGTGAGCTATCACCGGCACCCTGCCCAAATTGCAAATTGCTGCTCTCACCTACAGGGGGCACTGCATAAGCAGCACAGCCACGCCCCCAGCCAATGGTGCTACGCCCACATCCTTGTGCGGAAAGAGGCATGCAAAGAGATAGAAAGTGATAATAGAGCAGGAAAAAATATCTTTTTTTTTACCAAGATCGGAAAGAAAACAGGAAATCTTATGTCGTGGATTGGGGTTCTTAAGAATAGAATAGGAAAATATCTGAAAGAAGAAACACAGGTGACAGAAAGACGGAAGGACTATCCTAAAACTCGATACAAACAAGACAGCAATATGATGGCAACCTTCAAAAAAGGATAATATAAGCAAGAACCAATAGCGATGGAATGTGAGGAAGCTACGTAGAGCCGTGAAAGAGCTGGAAAATCGAAAAGCACCAGATGCTGATGTGAAATTCCAATATAACTTTTATGTAGTTGGTGAAGAGGCTGTGGAAGTATAGCGCAAGGCAATCAAAATGGTAACAGCTATCTGTATGCAGATCTTGAGCAGGATTGTACGGCCGAAAAGATGCAAAAAGTCAGTCTACCAAAAGCCAAAACCATTGCCAAAGAAAGGGGATGCTAACAGGATAATAATCTTGCTTGATTTCACATGCTCGCAAAATATTACTAAAGGTCATTCAACACACAATATAATCGTTAATTAAGTGAAGAATGCTGGTTGGGCAAGCAGTTTCAGAAGACGAAGAGGTTCTTGAGATCAAATCGCAAATCTGAGCTGGATTATGGAAAAAGCAAGGGAATATCAAAAGAAGGTGTATCTCTGTTTTATAGATTATACCAAAGCTTTCGAATGCGTTGGTCATGAATTGATGTGGATTATGCTGAGATAAATGGGGATGTCGGAGCACCTGGTATGTCTGATAGGAAGCCTGTACACGAAACAAGAAGTTACAGGAGGAATAGGGCATGAACAGACAGAATGGTTTGTGAAATGGAAAAGGGGTTAGATAGGGTTAGCGGTGTTGGCTTAGCGGTTAGGGTGACGGCTTGGGATCCTAGGATCCTGGGTTCGAATCCCTGTCGATCGCTAAATTAACACCAGGGGGGTTGACTCAGCCTGTCATCCTTCCGAGGTCGGCAAATTGAGTACCAGCTTGCTCGGATGAATGATCCCGGTGCGTACCCCGGCTTAGAATAGGTACACCGTATCCCTGCGCATCGTCAGAGGCGACCATGGGTTGGCGCCAGGAAGGGCATCCGGCCATAAAAAAAAACATTGCCTCAAACAGGGAACCATGATTGTCATGGGGCCCGCAAGGCTAACCCCCGCTCTGGTGGGGAAAATGGCCTTAAAACGACCATTCATTCATTCATTCATTATTCATTCATAGGGGTTCATATTTTTCCCTTTACTTGTTCAATCTGTATTGTGAGTTCATCATGAGAGAATGATACTCAGATGCCATAGAGGATGGAGTCAGTATTGGAAGAAGACGTATCAACAATCTAAGGTATGATGACGTGTGTTCGCAGAAAACAAAGAGGAATTGATGAAATTGCTGCAAACAGTGAAGAAGGAAAATGAAAAAGCTGGTCTTTATTTAAACCTAAAAAATAGGGGACGATCATGGAGAAATAGTGTAAAGTTTCATCTTCCTGAGTTCTAAGGTTGAAGCGAGTGGAGAATGGTTAGAATAAATTAATAGATGGTTAACATTGGGGAGAACAGCAATGTCAGGATTGGCAAATTCCTGCAAAGACAAAAATGTGACAAAACAAACCAAGGGTGATGAACGATGAGGCTGTTGAATGATGTGGTATCTTCAGTTGCAATGTATGGAATGTGATTCATGGACAGTGAAGACGAAAGGAAGGACGAAGATTGACAGTTTTGAAATGTGGTATTAGAGATGAATGCAAGAAGAACAAACAAATCCGTGATTGAATAAATGATACAGTACCACCATGTACATTAAAAAACCTGATGCTAACATAGAAACTCTCATACTTTGGACATATCGTGCATACAGATAATGAATGTCTAGAGAAATCAACCACAAACCCCTATTAGTCTAGTAGGAAGACTAGGTCCCCCTGCACCCCCCGGAGATATACTTCTAATCAGTGTTTCTAGATTGGAAAAAATGTGTAGAAAATGACTAGCTATGGCCCCAAGCTGAAAAAATGTCCCACATACCATTTTTATGCAAATTACTGCTGCAAATTTTATGCAAAATTATGCAAATTTTATGCAAATTTTTGATGAGGAGTAGAGTTGAGGGGTCTTTGAGGGCTTCATCGAGGTGCTCTCGGTTGCAAGACTGGGTCATTCTGAGAAGCACAGCAGGGTCAGAGATCATGATGTTCTCCTCCTCAGTGAATCTCTCCATCAACAGCCTCTCCATTGCCTCACACACTGTTTTGAGGCAAAAGAGGGACTTTGCGTAGGCCTTTCCACTGAGAACACCTTTGAGAGATCCACTTGTTACTAGTTGTGCCTCAAAGAGAATCTCTGCATATCCAGAACCACGCATCTTGTGTCCAGTGAGCATCCCGATGTAGTTCATGGATGTGTGGAAGGGTCCAATCGTTACTACATGACTAGCAAATTCATTTGGCCAGCGCCAGATGATGGGAAGGGCTTTCATGCAGACACCCAGATCAAATGTATTCAGGACCCATCTCTGACCCACCTCAGCAGTTGCTGCCTCGGAACGCTTCAGTAGCTCACGAACAACTGCGTTGTCTGTGATCGGTTGGTGGATAGGCGTGCAGTAGTCGACTGTTGATTTGCTGGGTGGGGGAGAACCAGTTGCAGAGGTGAAACCCCCTAGCCCAGGCACAGGCTGCAGGCCATTGCCATGCCATGCAGGCACCAGGCACAGACCGATCACAGACAACGCAGTTGTTCGTGAGCTACTGAAGCGTTCCGAGGCAGCAACTGCTGAGGTGGGTCAGAGATGGGTCCTGAATACATTTGATCTGGGTGTCTGCATGAAAGCCCTTCCCATCATCTGGCGCTGGCCAAATGAATTTGCTAGTCATGTAGTAACGATTGGACCCTTCCACACATCCATGAACTACATCGGGATGCTCACTGGACACAAGATGCGTGGTTCTGGATATGCAGAGATTCTCTTTGAGGCACAACTAGTAACAAGTGGATCTCTCAAAGGTGTTCTCAGTGGAAAGGCCTACGCAAAGTCCCTCTTTTGCCTCAAAACAGTGTGTGAGGCAATGGAGAGGCTGTTGATGGAGAGATTCACTGAGGAGGAGAACATCATGATCTCTGACCCTGCTGTGCTTCTCAGAATGACCCAGTCTTGCAACCGAGAGCACCTCGATGAAGCCCTCAAAGACCCCTCAACTCTACTCCTCATCAAAAATTTGCATAAAATTTGCATAATTTTGCATAAAATTTGCAGCAGTAATTTGCATAAAAATGGTATGTGGGACATTTTTTCAGCTTGGGGCCATAGCTAGTCATTTTCTACACATTTTTTCCAATCTAGAAACACTGATTAGAAGTATATCTCCGGGGGGTGCAGGGGGACCTAGTCTTCCTACTAGACTATATGGTTTAGGGAAAAAGAGGAAGAGGCAGACCTTGTATGTGCTGGATGGATGGAGTAATGGCTGCGACCAAGCTGTCTCCACCAGACCTTCGGGAAGCAATGCAGGATAGGGATATTTGGAAAATTTCATCATATGTCACCAGAAGTCAGACACGACTTCACGGAACTGGATAACAAGATAAGATTCTTCTTGTCTTTTTTTGATACCTCCACCTTGGCCTTTTCCCCTATTGTCACCTCTGACTATGATTCTGCCTTGTCCAACAACAACACAACATGCATTTTAAGGCCATTTTCCCTGCTAGAGCGAGGGTTAGCCTTGCGGTCCCCATGACAATCTTCTCCATTTTGCCCTATTTTCTGCATCTCTCCTTGTTAAACCCCTTGCCTGCATTTCTTCTTCCACCATCTTTAGCCAAGTCTTTCTCGGTCTTCCCCTTCCTCTACATTCATTTCCATCACTCTTCTCAACCAGTCACTTTCATCCTTCCTCAACACATGACCAAACCATCTCAACCTGTTCCTCTTCACAGCATCAATCACAGGCTCTATTCCCATCATCTTTCGCAATTCATCATTTGTCTTCCTCTCTCTCAACGATACTCCGCACATCCACCGAACCATTCGCATTTCCACCGTTTCCAGCCTTCGTTGCTGTGTTACGTGGTCCTCCCGGTAACTACCTGGTCTCGGTGACCCCCGGACCGTGGGAGGCACCCCGCCAGAAAGATATATGATTTATACGCTTTCGTAACGCAATCAATATGAATTCCAGTCAATAAGAAACCCCACACCAAGGATCCAGAGTAATCAATAATATATTCCCCCAAGGAATCAACAACCATCAACAATCAACAATCAATCACTAAGATGGCCATCTTACATATGTGTCCCCCCCTGTCCCCACTCACGACCACTTGGGCCACTGTCCCTCACAATGTCTCTCTTCTCCGCACACGGGCGGTGAAAAGAACCCCGGGCGGACGTGCTCCAAACGTGCACGTCTCGTACCGGGGACAGCTGCTGCAGCGCACACCTCCTTGCCACGCAACGGGGCAAAACCAAGCGTGGCTTGCAACGCGCGCGAGGCCCAAGGTGCGACCCATACGCGTCCTTGTAGACGGTGAGGTGAACTGTGCCGGACGCTGGGTTCCGTGCACGAACCCAGGGCAACTTGACGTGTCAAGGGGTAAGTACCCCGCGCAGGTAACTCCTTTTGTCAGACGGGCTTTCAAACGCAGCGTCCTCCACGCTGCTCAATATCGATACCAACTCTCGTCGGAGCTCGGCGAGGAAGAGGAAGAAGATCGTCGCTTCTCCAGGACCTCGTGTCTTTTCTTCTTCCGTTTCCGGTCTCCTTTTTCCCAGAAGGGCTCCTGACCCTTTAATCACAACAACCGTTACTCGACTACACATTGATAAGCAAAGACCTGAATAGTAATTCACATAAATCCACATAAATCCGTAACACTGCCCCCCTTCAAGAAAGAAAGTTTGAACCCAGCGAAAACTTTCTTTGCCGGCCAACTTGGATAAACAAACCAGATAACTCAGCCCCCCCAAATCATCAGTTCCCCCCGGGCACAGTCATCACTTAAAAATAAAGCAACAAAATTTCACACAATCCCCTAGATTAATTCCCTCTGGACCAAGCGTCAACCACTTCTAGTTTCTCTTGAATGACGGTTAAGAGGTGGTGACCAAAGCCCCCAAATTTAAACCTCTCTATAGCACTTTTTCGGGAGGCCCAGCGGAGTATTCCCTACATGGACGCCTTAAGGAATGTGGAGTTCACGGTTAGTCCGGGGAGGAAAGTTCATTACATGGACGCCTTTAAGAACGTGGAGTTCACGGTTAGTCCGTGCAGGAAAGTTCACTACCTGGACGCCTTTAAGAACGTGGCGTTCACGGTTAGTCCGTGTAGGAGCCCCTGCTCGGCGGCTCCACCGTATATAGGGCTTCAACTTCTCCAGACTCCTAACAGTTACGGTGGGACCCCTTGTCCCAGCCGTTACCTGACTGGCGGTCTCCTTCTCGGCCAGTGCTCTGACATTCATTCTTTCGGGAGGTGCCGTAACTCTGGGAGCCTCCATAGTAATATCGGCTGCTGCCCACCCCAAAACTACCGCCAAGTGGTCCTCTTCTGTAGACCTCTCGACGCCTACGAAATGCCTTCCCTACTGTTATGGTCCGACCTTCCAAATCCTTACCATTCCAATTCTTCTCTGCCTCCCTGGCGTCTCTTGTGCTTGCAAACGTGACAAAGCCGAACCCTCTTGACCGTTGCGTTTCCCTGTCTTTTACCACCCGCACTTCCACCAGCGGCCCATATCTGTTGAAGACAAAGGTCAGAACTTCTTCCTCTGTGTTGAAGTTCAGTCCCCCTACAAATAACTTGGAACTTTTGTCGCCATCCCGAGCTGGTGTGGTGTTATTTTCCCTGCTGTGCTCTTTACCAACCCTCGGGTTACCATAAATTTGCCCCCCGGCCAAATCATACCCGATAATCACAGATACTCCCTCTACAGGAAGCGTGGCTTGTAAACCGACGGTGACCGGTCCTGACACCAAATCGGATTCCAAATGGATGACATGAAGTGGGGCACTAACACAGCCACCGATCCCTTGTAACCGAACACTATCACCAGTTGCGGTACTCTTTGACAATGGCAAAATGCCTTCAAGCATTAAGGATTGATGGGCTCCTGTGTCCCTCAAAACCCTAACCGGTCTTGGGTTAGTCAAGTCTCCCTTGAGTGAGACCAACCCCTCATAAATAAATGGTTGGTAACTCTTCTGTGGGCGATTTCTTACGCTTGCCATCGCATTCGGAGTGGTAATAGTCGGACTCCGCTCTGGGTTTTCCCTTTTCATGAGGTAACAACTGGACATCAAGTGTCCAGGTTTCTTGCAAAAAGCGCAAGTAGGCCTGGAGGAAAAACTCGTGGTCTGCCTCGGGCCCCCCGAAAAATAAGTTTGTCTTGGGCCCGTAGCCCCCTGATTTCGAACAGTTCGGGTATCAGCGTTGTCCCCATATTCATCTCGAGGCCGCCGCCATGTATTGTCGTTCTCCGCACCTGCTGTTCCACACCTCCCCTGCGGAGATCTAGGCGAGGAGTTAGGTTCGTGGACCCCTATCCGGTGTGTTAAGGCATAATCATCTGCCATGGTGGCTGCGTCCCACAACTTCGGTACTTTCTTTTCCTGCAGGTACACTTTGATGTCCTCGTGGACACACTGTTGAAATTCCTCCACCAGCATCAGGTCATGCAATGCTTCGAAGTCGTTCCCGACTCCTTTTGACTCACACCACCGATCAAACATATTTTCTTTCACTCCAGCAAACTCCACATGGGTCTCACTCTCCCTCTTCCTGGCATTCCTGAATTTTTGCCGGTAAGCTTCCGGAACCAACTCATAGGCTTTGAGGATGTGCTTCTTCAATACCTCATAATCTGCACATTGGTCCATTGGTAGCGCCGAATAAATCTCTTGAGCTTTACCCACCAGCACACTTTGCACTAGTATGGTCCAGGCCTCCTCCGGCCAGTTTAACTGTCGAGCCACTTTCTCAAAGTGTGGAAAAAATTTAGCGACTTCCTTTTCACTGAAGGGTGGAACCAGCCTCACATGTCTGCCCACATCCCAGGTGTTCTGGCTAGGTGTCGACCCCGTCAGCAAGGGTGGTACCTCTCCCCGTTCTCTCATTAAATCCAGCTCCTTGAATTTAATCTCTTGCTGAAGCGCCAGATCACGTTCCTTCAACTCCCTTTCGGCTTTTCTCTCCTCTGCTTCGAGTTCCCTGGCAGCTCTCCTCTCCTCTGCTTTTCTCCCTTCTAACCTTTCCTGGAGTTCTCGTTTCACTCTCCTTTCCTCTGCTTGTTTCTCTTCTCTCCTCTCTTCTGCTTTCCTTTCTTCTTCTGCTCTTTCCTTTTCTGCTTTCCTTTCTTCTTCTGCTCTTTCCTTTTCTGCTTTCCTTTCTTCTTCTTTTAACCTTTCCTGGAGTTCTCGTTCCACTCTCCTTTCCTCTGCTTGTTTCTCTTCTCTCCTCTCTTCTGCTTTCCTTTCTTCTTCTGCTCTTTCCTTTTCTGCTTTCCTTTCTTCTTCTGCTCTTTCCTTTTCTGCTTTCCTTTCTTCTTCCTTGATCTGTTCCTGGCTCCGTAATTGCAACTCCAGTTTCCGGAGCTCAACGTCTTCTGGTTCTTCGGGTAGCCACTGCCAGGCTAACTCGTCCCATGTTTCTAATCCCACCATAGACTGTATCACCGTGGTCTGCAACTCTGCCTTCCTCAAATTAGTTCGGACCTCCAAGTTAAAATGTTTGGCCAATTTCAAGAGGTCCGCTTTTAGTAACGCTCGGAACTGTGCCTCACTAGGTGTTACCGCAAAGTTCTGTGCAACAAACGCCATGGTGACTATCGTTAACACCTGTTAACCTTCACCCAAGACTTTACCACAATTCCTCAAAAATTTACCAATTAATAATTAATTAATAAATTTTAATTAATAAAAATTATTATTTTATTATGTTATACAATTTTAAATCCCAGACGAGCCCCCAATTCTGTTACGTGGTCCTCCCGGTAACTACCTGGTCTCGGTGACCCCCGGACCGTGGGAGGCACCCCGCCAGAAAGATATATGATTTATACGCTTTCGTAACGCAATCAATATGAATTCCAGTCAATAAGAAACCCCACACCAAGGATCCAGAGTAATCAATAATATATTCCCCCAAGGAATCAACAACCATCAACAATCAACAATCAATCACTAAGATGGCCATCTTACATATGTGTCCCCCCCTGTCCCCACTCACGACCACTTGGGCCACTGTCCCTCACAATGTCTCTTCTCCGCACACGGGCGGTGAAACGAACCCCGGGCGGACGTGCTCCAAACATGCACGTCTCGTACCGGGGACAGCTGCTGCAGCGCACACCTCCTTGCCACGCAACGGGGCAAAACCAAGCGCGGCTTGCAACGCGAGCGAGGTCCAAGGTGCGACCCGTACGCGTCCTTGTAGACGGTGAGGCGAACTGTGCCGGACGCTGGGTTCCGTGCACGAACCCACTTGTATAGGCTCTGGGGGGTTGCTTGTGTACATCTCTCTTCTACAGCAAAACTTTTGATTTTCCTGTTCTATATGTTGAGACCCTTGGAAAAAATCTGGGTAACACTCCCAGATAAAGTACGTTTTTTCTGCACACCCCAATACGTGATTATGACTTGAGGCCAATTAGCCGAAATAGCAAAATTCAGTTTTCATGGAATAATTCAAGAGTAGGCAGCTTTAGATTCAAATGTAACATTTATTTATCATGTTTAGACATAACTAACACATTTTTAGCATGGTTCAATACTATAAACTGTCTTTTTTAGGAAAAAAAACACGTCATTTAGCTTCTTTTTCTCCAAAAATCACTTTCAGTTTGAAAGGCGCTCAAAATCCGATCACCTCTCATACACCCAATTATGTCGATAAAGCAACCAAAATTTGTCAGAAGCTTCCTTATGAAGCCCTTTAATAATTCCATGCATCATATTTATGATTCATTATATTGTATAGTGACAGTGGGGTCAAATGTTAACAAAGGTTACCCCTACCCCAAAAAGCGGTATAAACCAAAATTGGTTAAATTGGTCTAACTTTAGAAGTAAGTGTGATATTCGGCTGATTTTGGTGTCTATGTATGTGTTTTTGATAGCAAGCTATTCATTGGAACCATAATCAACCCCTTTTGAATACACCTAATTTGCATAATTTCAAAATGGCCGCCAAACACCTCCTGGCAATGATGTTGACTAAATTTCGCTCAAAATTCAGCTTAAGCAAAACTATTACACTTACATAGCTTAAGGATTCATGAATTAAAATCATAACATGTCTGTCGTGAAAATCGAACTCTGACACGACTGGACCTCTAGGTAGGCTTTAATATCATTTAGATCCAAAGGCATTCCTAAAAGAATACATTCAAGCAACAGGCATTAAATCAGCATCACATGAGTAGCAACGGTTGCATACAGGTGCGTACAGGTAGTATAACTATAAGCGAGCTTGTGATATTTATAGCAGAGTCGTTACCTTTCTAGGGAAGCCCAGAGTAGCGAGAGAGAGTTACATTTCGATTATGGATGTACATCTCCTGTCCGCGCTGATATATATAGGAACCGCGAAAGGGTCGCGTAGCGGCCATGAGGCGAACAACATCCGTGTCGTAACTTGGATGACGATTGCATATGACGATTTCATCACATTCTCCCCGCGCTTAGATCTTAACTCGGCGGTGAAGAACAGCAGACTCATACAGAGGAACACGTAGGAATGCAAAGAACGAAATACATTTGAAAGATGTCACGGCCGGTCGGACGTCCAAGGGGCCATCAATCCCGATGGCAGGGCTACTGCGTTTCAGCCTGTTAGCCTGGTTAGCAATCAATCCCCAGCTATAGATGTGTCGAGGAGGAAGTCCCAGTCAAGAAGATATCGGACCGAGCAAGCAGTGGTCATCCCAGGGAGAAGACGTTGAGCCCGTGGGTAGCAGTAGTCTTCCAGTGGGGTAGTCTGAGTAGATAAGTGTACCCTTTGCGATTCGCAGCTCATAAGGTGTGCCATGACGAAGAGCGGCTGTCCATACGACGCAAAGCAACGCATTTCAGGCTGATGTGTCGGTGTGGAAGATGTGTAATGCAGTAAGTCATGTCTATTCGTCGCAGGGCAACACATTTCAGGAAGAGGTGTCGAAGCGGAAGATGTGTAAATCAGTAAACCTCAACAGTAAATCAGTAAACCTCAACAGTAAGTAAGATTACATAACAGGAGGCCACTACAGGAAGACCAGTATAGTAGGTCTGTACCTGCCTTGGCTCCCAAGGGTACATACGCTGTACAAGCTCATGTAGCGGCACGCGAATCTACCGTTGGCAGCGATCGCACGAGACACGAGCGGCCTCTGAAGGCTGCCTGGACGACCGGCATTTACGACGCGCCTCTCCAGCGAAACGCGCAGGTCCTCCGGGATGCATATGGCAAGCTTGTCCAGCAGCACAGCGCGCGGAGGATCGGAGAAGATCGGCAGACCGAGAGAGCCCCGGCTGGACAAACCATATTTGTCCCAGCGTCGTCCCGGATCGTTAAGATTGATTGTCATGATTGTCATGCTAGATGTCCCGGATGGATTGGCCATCCCGGATCCATCCAGTTAACGCCATCGTTGCATGGCACGGATCCAGCCGGACCGCGGAATGGCTCGGATCGACCATCCACGGACGCAAGGTCTCCCCGGATGGGCTGTCCATCCACGGATGTCCGACCAATCCATCCATTCAACACATGGAATGGCTCGGATCGACCATCTATGGTCAACATACCGAAGTCAACAAGAATACCGGACGGCTCCCGGAGCGAGCAACAAGAACTTCCCGAGGTGGCCCGATCTCAGGGGGGGGGTCATGTCGAGGAAGGGTCGCAGGGGCCATGGGTCACGGTGTACCCAGAAGACTATCCACCAGCGCGACCTCAAGGAAGCGCGGCAGATTAGCAACATGGTCATATCCCTTGGACATACTATCCACAAACCGCAAGAACATCGAGGTAGACAAAACACGAGACAAAACAACTGTTAAGGAGGTGGCTGCAGCGCGCTGCATACCGAAGACAGACGGCCTTCACAGTCTGGGTCAGGATGAGTCACAGTCAGACTGGGGCAGAGGGGAGATTGGAATCAGACGAGGCGTCTCGCAGTCTCGAAATGTACGAGGCAAGAGCTCTGTTCGATAACAACGAGCCCAGAGTCAAGGACGAGCATGCGGTCAAGGGAGTCGGGCGCGACGCTCAATGTCACGAGGTCACCGTGTACACCCTAAATGGTGCTGGCGCGCGACCCTGAGGGAGCGCCGCGTTACGTTGTTCACGTCGTTACGTAAAGGACAATGGGTACGCAGTCACCAAGGTACACGGTAAGGCAAACGAACCCCCGATGAGATCACGGGAAGCACGCCATTACGCTAATGACGCCGCGAAGCGAACGCGTCAAAGATGCTGTAAAGCGAACGCGTGATACAGTCGATGACGTCAACAAGTAGGTCGGGCGGGTTGGCGAGCTCCAGCCGAGCGGCCTCCCCAGACGGAGTCGCGCGCAGCAACACCCGAGCGAGCCCGAGATCGGCACACGGCACACGAACCCGGCCGACGGCGAAAGCAACATCTAGGGCGCAGCAACACCCGAGCGAGCCCGAGATCGGCACACGGCACACGAACCCGGCCGACGGCGAAAGCAACATCTAGGGCGCACCGCGTACGAGGGAAACCGAAAGCCGCGTCTCGGCCCGTTGATCCAGAGCGGGCGAGCCCGCCGAGCCGAGGGGCGAGCAGGCCGAGTCGAGTTGGCGAGCACGCCCGGCAGCGACAGACCGCACGACCCGAAGCAGCGCCCCGCCTGCCTGGCTGTCGGGTCTAAGGAGCGAACACATACAACGCCCTGACGTAGCATCTCATTTGGAGGTGCATTGAGCATGAAGGATGAAGAGGGGCCTTTCGGTCCGTCAGGCCTGCTCTACACCACATAAACGCAATCCAACAGCTTATCAAATTAAATTAATTGGGTGAAACGCGGGGTGTGAAAAAGAAGAATGAAAGCATACGGTCCACATACATTCCATGCACAGCATTTTTACAATGGTCGCAGGTGGTTAACGAATACGCCGTTTGAAGATCGGGAACACCAAATCAAGGAAAACAAAGGACGATCACTTATAGAATACACATGGTAGCCAGGTATACGATCAACCATTAGAAGCATATGCCCGTGTGTCGTGAAAGGCTATGAAGGTCCCGCTCGACGTCCATAGAAACTCGTCCGTGCTGCGACGAGTCCTCGCCAGGGCCCAAGCGAGCCTCCATTGAGGCGTTTCCGGGCGATCCCCTACTCAGTGGGGCCGGCGAGAGGAATCCAGCGAAGATGCGGCGCGCGCAACGGGCGCGTCGTGCATAGTAGGGATTCCATCCAGCGACGGTGCGGCGCGTGATTCGCGTGTAAGAGGGGATCCGACGAGCAGCGAGGAATCGCCGGCAACGCAGAGAGGGCCGCGATGGGTGCCACGTGTGGCGAGTAGGAGGTGATTCCGAGCAACGAACGGAATCGAGGGCCACGCCGATCGTCGTGGGCCACGCCGAGTGCGGGAGCAACGTGCGGCGAGGAGGTGCTCAGAATCAGAATGGAGGCCCCGATTCGCGTGGAGGAGGTGGTGGTTCCACCGAGTAACGAGTGGTCGGAGTGAGCCGGTCGTGCCGGCGTGAGTCCGACGAGTAGTGCGCGATCCGCACGGCGGAGATGGGCCACAGAGTAGCGAGTGGTCGGAGTGGAGCCGGTCGTGAGAGAGACGCGGCGTGATTCCGACGAGCAGTGCGTGATTCACGCGGAGGAGAGGGGCCACAGAGTCGCGAGTTGTCGGAGTGGAGCTGGTCGTGAGCTCTATGTTCCGCTGATCTCCGCTCGTCACGGAATCACGATCAGCGGAATGCGTGCCCCGAGCGGCCTTTCTGCAGACCTTTCGCAAAAGGGCCTTAGTGGAGCACAGGTGACACGTCGCCTGTCGGGCCGGCATTCGGAGCGAGGATGCGGCCGATGTCCACACGAGTAACGTTTTGCATACCGGGTAGGCCGGGCAGCGGCGGCTGCGGGGGAGCTCCGGAAGCGGGATGGTTCTCTCGGACGGAGCCGTTAGCGATGCGAGTAACCGAGGCGAGGTTCATACCTTCGGCTCCAAGCGGGTCCGTTGTTCCGACAGGGGGTTGCGGCCCAGGTCATTGCCGGAGTCATGCCTGCTCCGGCTTTCGGGCCTACGCTACAGGAGAGCAGCCTGCGTTTTGACGACGCGGTCCCGCAGAAGGCTTGCGAGGTCCCCATCGTATCCGGCCCTCGTGAGGCAGACCGGTGGCGAGAGGAGTCGGAGCTCCGTCGCTGGAGCGAGCTCGACGGGTCCTCCGCCGGGCGTTCTTCTCCGTAGCGCCGCAGCGAGCAGTGCGGGAGCGTGGGTTGATTCCGAGCGATGTCAGGAGAAAGTTGGTCTGTAACACGGAGCGGTGGGCTCGGTCTCGTGAGCCGCAAAGTTATTCTGCCGCGCGTTGAGCCAAGGAGCAACTCCGACGCAGATCCCTCCGCTTGAGGGTCGGCTCCGCGAGGCAGTACCACGATCATCATCCGGCGATCTCAAAGATCTAAATGATATTAAATGTCGTGAAAATCGAACTCTGACACGACTGGACCTCTAGGTAGGCTTTAATATCATTTAGATCCAAAGGCATTCCTAAAAGAATACATTCATACCCCAAAAAGCGGTATAAACCAAAATTGGTTAAATTGGTCTAACTTTAGAAGTAAGTGTGATATTCGGCTGATTTTGGTGTCTATGTATGGGTTTTTGATAGCAAGCTATTCATTGGAACCATAATCAACCCCTTTTGAATACACCTAATTTGCATAATTTCAAAATGGCCGCCAAACACCTCCTGGCAATGATGTTGACTAAATTTCGCTCAAAATTCAGCTTAAGCAAAACTATTACACTTACATAGCTTAAGGATTCATGAATTAAAATCATAACATGTCCACAAACCCAATATAACTGTCATAACAAGGAAGCGCGTGCTGTCAATTACCACCATTTACCACCCGTGCAACTTCAATACATGTACTCTTTATCAAGCGACAGGATTCTTGCAGGCATCAGGGGAAGCCTTTTTGCAATGACAAAAATTTACACATTTGATTATGGCGGTCCTACAGGGGCATGTTGACCTGGCACACTTAGTGCATGAACAGACAACTGTCCAATGTGATTCTAGAGTTTTCCACGTTGTCTCAGGTATCAGCTGTTCCTTGTCATGCGTATAACCACAATCCTCTGGCTTAAGTGCGATCACATTTTCAGAATCTTGATGAAGCTCCAAAGCATGCATGATATTGTAGGCATTGAAAAAGCTACGCTTCATATGTGGCAGGAGACCTTGGCTGGTTGGTGGCAGGTTGTGATGAGAACTCCCTTTGACATGATGGAAGATCTCCGCACGCAAGTTCGAAAATTTATTCGCATCGCTTTTTGGTTTCAGTACTTTGACCAAGTAGGATTCTGCATTCTTGATCAAAGGCTGAGAAAGGGTTGGCAACCCTCCAAAGTGCTTCAATAACTTTTCTGGCTCGGCATTCAAGGTGGCTTTCTTGGTCCCAACTTTGCTAGTGATATCACATCCTGTAAGACTGTGTACGGCAGGAAGAACAGCACAGAGTTGACATCCGATGCGCTCGAACAAGGTATGAAGGGGCACATACCGAGTGCTATCTCCAACTCCAGCTCGTACCCACAGCTCCTCTAGGTCATGTTGGAGAAAGACAGGCATGTGGTGGAGCAAGGCAACAACTACATCAGTATCATTGGAGATGACAACACATATTTTGTGTCCTTCTTTGAGCGCGTCCAAAACATGAAGGAGTATGCGAAGATCCGCCTCTTCAAATGTGGATTGAAGGTGTACCAGTGCGCTCTCATCTCCGTTGTGCATTTTCATACATTTCCAATCCTCGTTCTCTCTGGTCACCTGTCCGAGTACAGTTGGGTACTGACCGGTATTTGCAATATTTGAACGAACATGGCTGCAGATCAGTTTTTCAAGGAGAAGTTTGTTGTTGATGGAAGGCCAGAATGTGTTCATATCCTTAGGTAGTGGTGTTGATGGCTCTATTGAAGTATATTCGATGGGTAGAGTGTCACTTCGCCTTTTCCTCTCGCTGTCCTTCATTGATGGATCATCAGAATACATGTCAAAGACATAGTCAGTCCGCCCAAACCGATGATATATGGCCGAAAATGACATGAAATTTGATAGAAGGTCACTGAATTTGGAGAGTTTCGTAACATTAACCTTTCGGATTGTGGCCATGATGTCAACTACAAATGATGCGTCTTTCCGATGACTATATGTAAATTCTTCCGGTTTTAGGTGCGTCTCCAACTCCTTCAGTAGCTGGCTCTTTGCTGGTTTAGTCATCATTCCTGCATCATCAAACAACACTGGGGAGGGAACAACATCGTACTTTAAGAGATCATCAGTGGTGAGGCCACGCTCCCGAGCTATTTCTATGTTTCTCTCAGCGATGTTCATCTCCTTCACTGTCGTCTTGGTAGTCTTCTGTGGCTTCTTTCGAAGAGTTTTCATCGTCTTCAAGTTTGTGCGGTGAATGGTACTGCTTATTCGTTCAGTCTTGGTGACAAACCTTTCCTTTCTGAATTTCAGGTACTTCTCTTTTCCTTTTGAAAAGGCATTGAGCATGTCAGTTTTTATATCATCGGACATAACCTCTTTTGTCACAAAGTTTTGTAGTGTTTTGGAAGCGTCTAGAGACAGAGGGGACCCCTTCTCTTCAATGAATCTCATCATCTCCTGAATATGTCCTTCTTTGCGGTTCGTTGTGGCTTGAGATGATTCGTGGTGGCTGTAAGTCTCATGTGTCCTGTCAATCACATCACTGTATTGCCGATGTAGGTTCTTCACTGCCATCATTTCATGGTATATTAGGTCCCACTGGGCGACATACTGTTTTTGCATTGCATGTCCAATGACTCTATCGCTGCACTTAGATGAAAGGTTAATGCTTTGCTCTAATTTCTGGTCTCCTCCAACAGCGGTGAATCGGCCAGGTATCTCTCTGATTGAAAAATTGCCTTTGGCAAATTGTTCATGAACTGATGGTGCAGTCTCAGGTAGACGTCGCATGTCTTCAAGGTAGAGAGAACACCATCGCAAGTAGTTGGTCGAATCGAATGCCGCAAACAGGTTCAATGCACGCTGGACAGCGTCAAGATGCAGTTCCCAAATCCCTTCACGATCAGCTCTCAACAGATCACGGACAATATCCATCATTTGCAAGAACTGAGTCCAGAACTTGAAGTTTTCATTGGTATCAGACCGTGTTTGGATGAATCTGTTCAAATCTTCGACCAACGTTTTTGATGCATCAGCAAACTGAACCATATACATCTGACTATCTGTGATGCATTTCTCCTTGACACAAGACTGGAGGTTCGTCAGGATGGCAAGCTCATGTGTATATTGGTCGATGCCTTTCTCGGAGAAGAATTCTTTGTACTGGAGGCGTTCAAAGGCTTCAGCAAGGAGCTGCATACCCTCAAGACAGCGGCTGTAGTGACCTCCATGTAGAACAGAATTCTCGATGACAGTTGGACCAAAAACACCAGCCTGCAACCATGTGATGTCCGCGCCACTTCCATCCAGGAGTTTGCCAATACATTTCAAAACAGTTTTCACTAAGTGAAACGTTCCCAGGCATGGAACCAGGGTCCTGAATTCCTCTGGTCTCAGCAGTTGTATATCACGGACGATGCAATAAACACCTTCATCACAATACATTGGTATCTCATTTTGAGTCAGCTGAGAACCAATGTCCATAAAGTTCTTCATAGACGTATAAACTGTCGCGTACTCTGTAACTGGATGCGGCAGAACAGGCACAAATGCAAGATTCTTTAATGGGATGGCCTCCTCCGTCCAAACAGAGTTGCTAGCACTCCAAGATGGCATTGTTTGTGACTCGGGGTAGATGGACACTTCATCATGCATGACGTTCAAGCGTGCGAGGGACCAAGAAATATCCTTCAGTTTTGCTGCATCGGCTTCGGAGGAAGTGTAAGGCAGTTCGGCCACTTTGTAAGTTGCTGGGATGTCAGCACGGCGTGCAGGCTTGTGAAAGTCGGACAGTACCTGGCATTTTAATATTAAACTGAATGACTGTGGACCATGTGTGACCTGCGTGTCAGAAATCTTTGGTTTACTGGTCGACGACGGGGGTTTGTCTTGGTAGAGAACAGTCACAGTGTCATGTTCAGATACATTTGCCCCCTCATGGTCCCAGTTGTCAATTGCACCGGAGGTGAATTGCCCAGGATCAAAGTGTGACGGCAGTGAAACGCGATCGTTGTTGTGCTGTGCTGTAAACGTGGCAAGGTCATGTTGGTACCTACGCAGCTCCGGGTAGCTGATTGCTAGTCCTCCGTGGTTTAGAACTGTAGTTACAATTTTGCCACCACGCCCAAGACCATGAACTGATTCCGCATTCATAATATGCATTGGAGTTCTCTTTCTACCGCAGTGATGGATATAGTGCATGACTTGGAAGACAGATTGTATCTTTCTGCAACGCTGTGTGGAGAGGCTGTTACCTGATGGCTTGCTACAGGTATCGTAGTCATCATCATCTTCTTCATCCTCATCAACTGGTTCATCACTTTCTGTCATGACAGCTTCGGCTGCTTTTGCATATGTGTCAGGATTGAAATTGTACAAATGACTGAAAAAACGTAGTACAGGTTCAGGGATATTCATCTCGCTCAAGGAATGCTTTAGATCATGCGCATCACAAAAGCTATCGTCAAGGCCAAAATCATACTCATCTAGAGCCTTCCTAATCACACCAGCGCATACCTGAACAGGATCAAGGGAACGAATGCGCTCAGCTAACACTTTCTTTGGAACACTGAATACCATCATTGAGTTTTTGAACGAACTGGGATATGTAAAATCAATCTCATTACCAAAAGTGTTCAACAAGAAAACTTTTACATCTCTATTACGAAAGTTACATTTGTCATCAATATTGTTCAAAGAGTCTCTGATAGCACTAAGTTCATAACCCCTCCCTTCTTTTAGGCCTTGCTCTAACTCTTTAACAACCTGATTCCAAGCAAGCTGTTTCTCAGACACTTTTGGTATGGAAGCTTTATCACGAGTCATACTTATACAAGTATTTAGTCATGCAGTCCCTGTGGTAGTACAGATCTGCTCCAAACACAGAATGCGCATCTTGAAGGTCGCACGTTCGGGTGAACACATCATCTTGAAAGAAGTTTGTCGCAGCCAGAAAGGCTGAAGCACGGCCTGATTCACTAATGCGATATTTCGTGTACTGTTGTTTGTGTGATTTACTGTCACAGATAATACACTTCACTTGACGTAAGGCTGTTGTGGACGTCTCTGTATTCGGTGGATGTCGGACGGCCTTAGAACAAGTACTTCTATCTTCTTCCTGCTCAGAACGGGACAGGTCTTGGCATACAGCGAGACTCTTCCTTTTCCTATTGAGAACTGAAGTCATGGTGTATTTTTTGTAACAGTCATTGGTCACATGATAAACAAACCCATCTCCTTTAACCAGCTTAAGCCGTTTGGAAACTTGATCATTGTGGATGTAACTTGCTTCTCGTATCCTTTTGCAACCATTAGTTGTGCTCAGTTTTATCCCCCGCGCTTTTCTGGCAGATGATGCAGTTTGTCGCATCAAACGAACTGTCTTCGGGCGGTCCTGAGAGAGTAACAGACTCCATCGTCAGCGGCCACGCCTGAAAAACAAAAAATGGATATTAGTTACGTTTATACGGCTGTAAAAATCGGCAAGGTCGGACCATATGCTGAAAATATAAAATGTGAAAGACTGATAAGCCACAAAGAAACCCATGTTTATCCCTATTAAAGGGCTTCATAAGGAAGCTTCTGACAAATTTTGGCTGCTTTATCTACATAATTGGGTGTATGAGAGGTGATCGGATTTTGAGCGCCTATCAAACTGAAAGTGATTTTTGGAGAAAAAAAAGCTAAATGATGGGTTTTTTTTCTAAAAAAGACAGTTTATAGTATTGAACCATGCTAAAAATGTGTTAGTTATGTCTAAACATGATAAATAAATGTTACATTTGAATCTAAAGCTGCCTACTCTTGAATTATTCCATGAAAACTGAATTTTGCTATTTCGGCTAATTGGCCTCAAGTCATAATCACGTATTGGGGTGTGCAGAAAAAACGTACTTGATCTGGGAGTGTTACCCAGATTTTTTCCAAGGGTCTCAACATATAGAACAGGAAAATCAAAAGTTTGGCCGTAGAAGAGAGATGTACACAAGCAACCCCCCAGAGCCAGGAGTACACGGCAACTTGACGTGTCAAGGGGTAAGTACCCCGCGCAGGTAACTCCTTTTGTCAGACGGGCTTTCAAACGCAGCGTCCTCCACGCTGCTCAATATCGATACCAACTCTCGTCGGAGCTCGGCGAGGAAGAGGAAGAAGATCGTCGCTTCTCCAGGACCTCGTGTCTTTTCTTCTTCCGTTTCCGGTCTCCTTTTTCCCAGAAGGGCTCCTGACCCTTTAATCACAACAACCGTTACTCGACTACACATTGATAAGCAAAGACCTGAATAGTAATTCACATAAATCCACATAAATCCGTAACAGCTGCTCGACGTTCATTACCCATGTCGCGCTCCCATTAATCATAACACTTCTCACACATGCAGCATACGCCTTTCCCTTCAGCTTCAACGACACTCCCCTCCTCATCAGCACGCCACTCAGTTCCCGAAACTTCTTCCATGCACATCTCACTCGAGCAACCATTGCCGAGTCTGATCCACCTTCTCCATTCAGCATGTCTCCGAGGTAGCAAAATGTTTTCACACCTTCCAGCTTCACACCGTCTCCAAGATCCAACTCAACATTTCCTCCATCTGCAGCTCCCTCTGTGCACACCTTACATTTGAATGTAGCTGCCACACTGGTTAATGACCCTCTCAGACCACTACATTTTTGATGAACCCACTCAGCGCACATTGTACATTGAATGGAGTTCACTCCGACACCCTTCCTGCACACAGCACATGGCCACTTCCCAGTTCTTTCCACCTCACCACATGCTTTACCACTTGCCATCACCTTCGTCTTTCCTATATTCACCTTCAGACCTTTTGTCTCCATACATTCCTTCCACTTGTTCATCTTTTCCTTCAGTCAATCCATACTTTCCGCAATCAACACCAGATCATCTGCATACAACAACTCCCACGGTAAACCCTCCTTTACGTTCTGAGCCAGCACCTCCATCACAGCTACAAATAGTAGTGGACTTAGTACTGACCCCTGATGCACTCCCACCTTCACCTCAAACTCACCACTGTTCCCGTCTTTCGTCCTTACAGCTGTGCGCGCTCTTTTGTACATTGCCATCACTACTCTGATCAACCATTCCTCCACTCCTAACTTCCTCAATGCCCATGTCAATACTTTGCGTGGAACCCTATCGAATGCTTTCTCCAGATCAACAAACCCAAGAAACAACTTCCTCCGCTTCTCCATGTACTTCTCCTGCAACTGCCTCATAATAATAAAGAGCGCGTCTGTCGTTCCTCTTCCTGGCATAAATCCAAACTGCATTTCGTCGATCTTCACCTTCTTCCTTATCCTCCTCTCCAACACCCTTTCCAATACCTTCATTCCATGCTCCAATAACTTTATCGCTCGGTACGAGCCACACTGCAGAGGGTCACCTTTCCCCTTGTATAGAGGGACGAGGGTACTCAGTGCCCAATCCACTGGAATGCGGCCTTCTTTCACCACTAGATTACAGATCTCTGTCATTCTCTTCACACCCCATCTTCCTGCTGCCTTCAACATATCTCCCACAACTCCCGTCAGCCCTCCCGCTTTTCTACTCTTCATTGCTTTTATCGCTTCCTCAACTTCCTTCTCAGTTATTTTCTCTGCCGGTCCTAAAACTGGGTTACTCTCTATGTTGCCATCCCAATCATTCTCTGTATTCAACAGCATTTCCATATATCTTTTCCATCTTCCTTTAATTCCATCTGGGTCCACAACGATTTGTCCCACTTCATCCTTCAAGCAACTCACCCCATCACATCACACCTCTCTTTCGCTATCTGCTTTGCAATTCTGAATACCGCTCTCTGACCCTCTTCCGAATCCAAGCGTTCTCCGAACATTTTCCTACATGCCTCCTGCGCCTTTGCTACCTCTTTCTTTGCAGCTTTCATGGCTGCCTTATAACTTTTAGCCAAGTCTTTATCGGTCTTGCCCTTCCTCTACATTCATCGCTCCGATTATTTAATTATTCGATTAATGACAAAAAAATTTTTTTTTTTAAAGTTACAGATTCTGATGAAATTGTGGTAGTTTATGTGTTCTCTGTGTTCTCTGCTTCATCGCTCCGACCAACCTGCGGAGCATATGCAGATGACGTTCACCAAGAGCTTTCCAATCATCATTTTCACCATCATCAACCTATCATTTTCACCTACCTCTTTCTTTGCAGCCTTCTTGGCTGCCTTATAACTTTCATGCTCTGCTTTTTCTGCTCCCGTACCCTTCGCCTTCTGCCACTCCTTGAACCTCTTCCTCTTCTCGTAAATCCTCTTTCCAACTTCATCATCCCACCACCATGTTTCCGAGTGCCTCGGTGGTCCTTTTGTCCATCCACATACCTCATCAACGGCTCCCAACAGACTATCTTTCATTGACATCCAACCACGTTCAAGCTCAACCACATCATCCTCTACCCTACTCAGCCTCTCTTTTAATGCCTCCCTTACTGTCACCTCTATCAACCTCCACACCTTCATTCTCGGTTGGTACTTCACCCGCCGAGCTCTCCTCGCACCTTTCACCCTTATGTCGCAGACAACCAAGTGGTGCTGTGAAACAGCCTCCTCCCCCGGGATCACCTTTGTGTCCCGGAGGTGCCCCCTATCTCGCCTACGCACCATCAGGTAGTAAACGGTTGTCGTCGACCCACCTGACGTGTATGTAACAAGCTTATTATCCTCTTTCTGGAACTGAGTATTACAAATCAACAAATCAGCTCCATCAGCAAACTCCAAAATCCTTTCACCTTCTCCATTTCTCACACCATATCCGTAACCCCCATGAACTCCCTCAAAACCATCCATACTCCTTCCCACATGTCCATTTAGGTCTCCTCCTACCACAACAACTTCCTCATCTTTCACGTTTTCCATCAGCTTCTCTATCGCACACCAGAACTTGTCCTTCTCTTCATCGCTCCGACCAACCTGCGGAGCATATGCAGATGACGTTCACCAAGAGCTTTCCAATCATCATTTTCACCATCATCAACCTATCACTCACTCTAGTCACACTCACCACACTGTCCACAAACTCCTCAGAAAACAGGACACCAACACCATTCACGCCCTCCAGGCACCCTTGCCACACAAACTTGTATTTCTGTCCCTGCCTACCCTTCACCATTCTCACACCACTTCCCTTCCATCTCGTCTCCTGCACACAACATATGTCCACTCTTCTTCTGACCAATACTTCCACCACTTCTCCTGATCTCCCTGTCATTGTCCTTACATTCCATGTCCCAAACCTCAGAAACTGATCTCCACTTTGGGCTGTACCCTGCCCATATGTAGTTGTAATTGTCATGGTTCTCTTTTTGAGGCAATGTTTTTATGGCCGGATGCCCTTCCTGACGCCAACCCTCTTCGTCGCCTCTTACGACATGCAGGGATACGGTGTACCTATTCTAACCAGGGTACACACCGTGAACCAGGGTACACACCGGTATGCCTTGTCCCATATTACGAATTGTGTCAATCCCTATGACTTGGATTCAGACACTCAACTCCTCTGACTCGGGGTCCGACACCGTCAACTCCTCGGACTCAGACTCCAACACCAGCAACTCCTCGGACTCGGACTCCAACACCGGCAACTCCTTGGACGCAGACACCGAAACCGTCAACTCATCGGACTCGGACTCCGACACCATCAACTCATTAGAGTTGGACTCCGACACCATCAACTCATCAGACTCGGACTCCGACACCATCAACTCATCGGACTCGGACTTTGACACTGTCAACTCCTCGGACTCCGACTCGGACTCGGACTCGGACTCGGTCAACGGCTCGGACTCGGACACTGTCAACTCCTCAGACTCCAACTCTGCTGCTACTTTAGGAGTATTCTAAAGTATATGTAGGCTATCTACTATTGCAGATAGCAGTGTAGCAGCTGGCATTGTTTTTAGCAGTAGGTGTTTCCATGTCTCTTGACTGCAACTGAAGCCAGAATTTCCATTTTAACTGTTATACTGTATTGAAGGAGCTGGGGCTCCCACGTCGATCGGAAGAATGGACGCGACAAAAAGCTAGAATTCATCCGAGTTGCTTTAATGAAATCAAACACTCAGGCACACTGAAAACCCGTTTATCGGGCAGCAATATATATACCAATTATCCCGGAGCGTTTGCCCAGGCCCGGCGCCAGGGGGCATGCCCGGGCGTCCCGACCGAGGCCTGGCAAGTTGAGCGCGGGCCTGCCCGGGCGTCCTGGACGAGCCCGGCATGGTGATCGCTCCGCGTCCTTGATAGGTGCAAGGCGATTGTGAAACCCCAGCGGCAGCCGCTACACACGTCCCCCCAGAATCGACTTGCACCGGCAGGGTCAACTTGAGGGGGGTCCTGATGACCCGGCCGAAGCGACCCCTGGCGGGTCGTGGGAGGGGGTCCGGTGAGGTGGTGGGCGGTCGAGTGGGGGGCCCCGTGGACGGGGGGCGGCCTCGCTGCGGCGGAAGGGCCACCCGTGGTGGGTGGTCGACGTCCACGTGCGCCGGCTTGAGGCGGTCCACTGTAATCCGGTCCGACCTGCCGCCGATGTCGATGACGAACGACTTGTCGTCCCGTCGTAGCACCCGGAAGGGCCCGTCGTACGGCGGCTGGAGTGGCCACCGATGTGCGTCGTGACGCACAAAAACATACTCCGCTGTGCGGAGTGCTGGGGGGACGTAGGACTGGGGGTCACCGTGGTGGGATGTCGGCACGGGGGCAAACCGTCGGGCGGCCTCCTGGAGGTCCGAGCGCTGGTGAGCTGCGGACCAGGGACTGGTAGCGTCGGGCACGAATTCGCCCGGGACGCGTAGCACCTGGCCATAGACCAGCTCGGCGGTGGATGCCTGGAGGTCCTCCTTGGGGGCCGTGCGAAGGCCCAAAAGGACCCACGGCAGCCGGTCGGCCCAACCGCCGTCTTGAAGGCCGGCCATGAGCGCGGCCTTCATGGAGCGGTGGAATCGCTCGCACAACCCGTTTGCTTGGGGGTGGTAGGCCGTAGAACGGTGGAGCTTGACCCCCAGGTTGCGGGCGACCGCGCCCCACAGCTCGGAGGTGAACTGTGGTCCGCGGTCTGACGAGATGTCCGCCGGTGCGCCGAAGCGGGCGACCCAGGTGGCGATGAAAGCCTGCGCCACGTCGGCGGTGGTGGTGGAGACGAGGGGAACGGCCTCCGGCCACCTGGTGGTCCTGTCCACCATGGTGAGCAGGTGTGTGAACCCCCGTGACGGGGGGAGGGGGCCCACCAGATCCACGTTGACGTGGTCGAAACGTCGTTCGGGCACGGTGAAAGGTGCCAGCGGGGCCTGGGTGTGTCGGTGGACCTTGGCCCGTTGGCAGGCCGTGCAGGCGCTGGTCCAATCGCGGACGTCCCGACGAAGGCCGTGCCAGACGAAACGCGCCGACACCAGCTTCTGGGAAGCTTTCCGGCCCGGGTGGGAAAGGCCGTGGAGGGAGGCGAAGATGCGGCGTTGCCAGGTGACGGGCACGATAGGGCGAGGCTGGCCTTGGGAGACGTCGCAGAGCAGGACAGTGTCCGCGCAGGGGATGTCGGCCAGGCGGAGGCCCGTGTCCGCCGCCCGGAGGGCTTGCACCGTGGTGTCGGTGGTTTGGTCCGCCGCCATAAGCGCAAAATCCACGCCCAGGTGGACCGCGTTCGCGCTGGCCCGGGAAAGACAGTCGGCCACGGCGTTGTTTTTGCCGGCGACGTGCCGGATGTCCGTGGTAAACTCCGACACGGCGGAGAGGTGGCGCTGTTGGCGGGCCGACCATGGCTCCGTGACCTTGGCCATGGCGTAAATCAACGGCTTGTGGTCGACGAACGCCGTGAAAGGTCGGCCCTCCAGGAGGTGGCGGAAATGGCGGACGGCCAGGTGTAGACCGAGGAGCTCCCGGTCAAACGTGCTGTATTTGAGCTCGTTCGGCCGGAGCTGCCGGCTGAAAAAAGCGAGTGGCTGCCAAACCCCGTTCACCCATTGCTCATGTACGGCGCCCACCGCGTAGTCGGAGGCATCCGTGGTGAGGGCGATGGGAGCGTTGAGCACAGGGTGAGCGAGCAGTGTTGCGTCGGCGAGGGCCCGCTTTGAGCGTTGGAAGGCCGCATCCATTGCTGCGGACCAGGCGATGTCGTGCTTGGCCGGCTTGCCCCAGAGGGCGTCGTAGAGGGGCCGCATGAGGTGAGCAGCGCGGGGCACGAAGCGGTGATAAAAATTCACCATTCCCAGGAATTCCTGCAGGGCCTTTATGGTGCGGGGACGCGGGAACGTGGTGATGGCCTCGACCTTGGTTGGCAGCGGCACGGCCCCGTTCTTGGTGATGTGGTGGCCCAAAAAATCAACGGCCGTCGTGCCGAAGTGGCATTTGGCCGGGTTGACGATGAGGCCGTGCTCGCTGAGGCGCTCGAACAGTGTTCGGAGGTGGAGGAGGTGCTCGGCCCGGGACGTGCTGGCGACGAGGATGTCGTCCAGGTAAACGAAAAGGAACGGCAGGTCACGCAGCACGCCGTCCATCAAGCGCTGGAACGCCTGAGCCGCGTTCTTGAGACCAAACGGCATCCGCAAGAATTCGAATAAGCCGAACGGCGTGATGACTGCCGTTTTAGGGACGTCGGCCGCCCTGACAGGTACCTGGTGATATCCCCGTATGAGATCAATTTTCGAAAAAATGACCCGTCCCGCCAGACGGGCGGAGAAGTCTTGGATATGCGGGATCGGGTACCTGTCGGGGGTGGTAGCGTCATTCAGACGGCGGTAGTCGCCACACGGGCGCCATCCACCCCCCGGCTTTGGCACGATGTGCAGTGGCGAGGCCCACGCGCTATCGGAGCACCGCACGATGCCGAGGTGCTCCAACGCGTCGAATTCGGCCTTCGCTACGGCGAGCTTGGCTGGGTCGAGGCGGCGGGCCCTGGTGTAGACCGGCGGGCCCGTGGTTGGTATGTGGTGCTCGATCCCATGCCGTACTGCGACGGCCGAAAACGTCGGCCGCGTGAGGGCCGGGAACTCCGTGAGCAGGCGAGCAAACTCGTTCGCTGCCGGGACGGTGCATGCCAGCTCGGTCGGCGCGGAGCTACTCAATGCGCATACCAGGGAGCTGAAGGTTTCAGCGTTGATTAAACGACGCCGTTGGACGTCCACCAGCAGTCCGTGTGCGCAGAGGAAGTCGGCGCCTAGCAGAGCCACGGGCACGTTGGCGGTTACAAACGTCCAAGCAAAGCGTTGGCCGCCGAAGCAGAGGGTGACGTTGCGCGGGCCGAAGGTGCGGATAGTCGATCCGTTGGCCGCAATTAAGGAGGGGCCGCAAACCGCGGATTGCCTGTCC
Organism: Myxine glutinosa; assembly: GCF_964187855.1. Taxonomy (NCBI): domain Eukaryota; kingdom Metazoa; phylum Chordata; class Myxini; order Myxiniformes; family Myxinidae; genus Myxine; species Myxine glutinosa. Next base: position 37,990,277 of record NC_136267.1, read on the forward strand.
TGGTCAGAGGCGGGTATGACGCTCAGTTGGGCGCCGGTGTCGCACAGGAAGCGCCGTCCGGACGCTTTATCCGTGATGAACAGTAAGTTGCCCGTGTGGCCGGCGCTCATGGCTGGTAATGAACGCCGGCCCGGCCGTTTCCCGGCCTGCCGAAGGTGCACGGGGGTCGGCATGTCCGGGCCTTTTGTCCGAACCTGGCATGATAGTAACACCACGCTTGGTCGGGTGGAGGCCTCGGTCGTCGTGCTGGAGGTGGTCGGCACGGTAGAGCGGCCGCCAATTGCGTCGGCAGTTCGGCCGTCGACCGTGCCGGGTGCTCGGGCGCCATGGTTGTTGCGTCGGACGGCGGTGGGTCCCATGTCGCCGCTGCGATGCGCCGTCCTGCAGCGGAGATCTTGTCGGCTTCTCTGGCAAGGGCTCGGGGATCTGTGATCGTCGTGCTTGCCAGGGCGAGGCGTACCGGGTTAGGCAGCTGACGGAGGAACAGCTCCCGGAACAGGAATGCCGGAGAGTGCTCGCCGAGCAGTGAAAGCATGTAGTCCATTCGCACGGAAGGGCGCATGTCGCCGAGCTCAGGCAGATCGAGCAGGCGCCGTGCGCGTTCCGCCGATGGCAGGGCGAAAGCATCGAGGAGAAGCTTCCTAATCGCGCCGTATTTGTCAGCGGCTGGCGGGCTTTCGAGGAGGCTCAGGGCGCGGGCCGCGGTAGCCGACCCGAGCGCAGCTACCACATGGTGGAAGCGGGTGTCGTCGGCCGTGATGCCTCGCAGGGCGAACAGGGACTCCGCCTGTGCGAACCAAACCGCCGCGTGAGCCTCCCAGAAGGTAGGCAGTTTAAGGGCGACTGCCGTGTCCATGTCGATAGGTCACCAATGAAGGAGCTGGGGCTCCCACGTCGATCGGAAGAATGGACGCGACAAAAAGCTAGAATTCATCCGAGTTGCTTTAATGAAATCAAACATTCAGGCACACTGAAAACCCGTTTATCGGGCAGCAATATATATACCAATTATCCCGGAGCGTTTGCCCAGGCCCGGCGCCAGGGGGCGTGGCCCAGCGTCCTGGCTGCGGCCTGGCAAGTTGAGGGCGAGCCTGCCCGGGCATGCCCGGGCATGCCCGGGCGTCCCGACCGAGGCCTGGCAAGTTGAGCGCGGGCCTGCCCGGGCGTCCTGGACGAGCCCAGCATGGTGATCGCTCCGCGTCCTTGATAGGTGCAAGGCGATTGTGAAACCCCAGCGGCAGCCGCTACAGTATATTGTTTTCTGGCTGCAAGCCCAAGTCCTTGTCAACTGTGCAATGGGTGCCTAAATATGGTGGATGTGTGGCAAGCACCCCTTGTTGATCAGCACCTTTGCAGTAAGTGCTGGTATGGCACATGGGTTCATAGTCACCATTCCAGTGAAGAGATGCTATTTAATACCGTATAAGAGAAAGCTTACCAGTTCAACTCTTGAGGGAAATCCACTCCATGCTGATGGAAAGCCAGTGAGCTAGAAATGCATCCGCGGATGGATTCCCTTCTCAAGCGGATGGGTTGGTGTTGTCAAAAGAAAATCTAAAGCCTATGTATTCTAACTTGTACTGCAGATAGCAGTGCAAAAGCTGATGCTGCTTTTAGCAGTGGGCGCTTCTCTGTATTTCACAGACTACAACGAAAGACAGAAGCTTCATTTTGACTGATATATATTATACCTGGCAGGATAGCTTAGAGGTTTATACACTTTATTTTGAACTGTCCATCCTGAGTATGAATCTCAACCCAGTTATAAACTGTCACTGGTAATTTCCATGCAGGGTGAGGCATCAATGCGCGCGCTGTCTGTCAGTAGGACGTGAAACCAGAGGACCTGTGCCTGCCAGCAACTGATCGTTGGTGATGCCGTCTTGCACAAAGAGTACAGTAGTTATTGCTGACACCCTGAATAAATTGCAAAATAATGCTCTAACCTACAAGAGGGCACTGTATCAGCCACAGCTCCACATCTATACAAAACAGCTCCGAGTGGGATAACGGTCATCTCTTGAGGTAGTTCAGACCTCTGCTGATTTGGCCGCCATTGATCCCTTGGGAGTCCCCTTAATCCGAAATCGAAGTCTAAGACCGAGCGATCCTGCAGACCATAAAATACAAGGGATGTATCAGGCTTCAGGGCAATCGGTTGGTAAATAAGGGACGAGTAGGAATCCAAAGTTTCAGGGGTAACCCCCAAACCCACCACCACCCCCCACCCCAGGAGCTCTAATGACCCAACATCGAAAAATCTAAGCCCAAGTGATTGTGGGGACTGCTGTCTTGTATTCATGTGTCAAGCTTCAGAACAATCAGCCGGGTGATAAGTGAGGCATAGCGAAAATACCAAAAGTTAAAGGAAGGACAATCGGACGGACGGAAATCCGGAACCATTTTACAAGTTAAATAAATATCTTTGCGATCGAGGTGAGATGACCTAATAATGGAGGGGAAGTATTATGTTGTTGGAAGGTGAAACTTTCACGGATTGCTCGGGATACCGGAAGGTGTGTTTCTGGAAGTTTCGTTTGATTCCATCAAATTTTACCTTGGCATTTTCTTCCTTTGGGGGTAAGGGGTGCAATTGTAATTATCTGAGCTATATAACCACAAAGTATTATATATACACATTAACCGTACATGTGTTTTCTTCATATACGTAACCCGGGTTATTTTTTTATTTTCGTGAGTGATTGAAGCAGCGTTCTGTTGCCTATACACTGCCCAAATAAAGATACATCAGAAGAACGTGTTGCACGCTTGGAACAAGATCGCCTGTTGGGCGGGTACTCTGCTATGGTATTAATAATCATAAAGATGGCAACATAACCCCCATGGCCACTCCCTCAGGAGCGGGTGCTTCCAGTCCCAGCAACGATGCAAATCCGCAGCCATGTGCCGCACACACAAGAATGAATAATAAATTAAATCATACCTAGACACGTGTCATACCCAGCTGAGTGAATGTCTGGTTGTATTTTTGTTTTACAGCACATTGAGACGAGCCTTTGATACAATGAAACAACGTGAGTAACTCCATTAATTTTCTGAACGTCAATGCTGCACAATAGCTAACAGAAATAGAAATAAGAGTCCAGATGGAGATGTCCTTGAGAAGAACATGAGATACCAAGTTGCTGTTATCTTCAGCTGAAGTAGTGCAGGATGCATTTCAAAGGTATAATTTGGGATTACAGATCCTCAACCAGTCAGTTAGCTTCAATCGATCACAAGAATTTCAGTAACTGTTGAAATAAATAAATAAGCAAGAAGATGTCATGAAGATTGCCATTGATGCAGCAAATTGTCCATTTCATCAAGATTGAAATTGACGATCTTGATGAAAGCTCGGGTCAATATGATGAAAAGTGACAATTTTTCAGATTAAAAATGATGGTTTTAGAAGTTGGACTTAGAGTTTACCTTTGACCTTTTGACCTCAAAAATAGTTGGTTTCCCAATTCATTGAGGCACTATGCAAATGCTGTTAAATCTTCAAGTGAATTGGATGAAAATTTTAATTATTTTTCAGATGAAAATTGATGATTTTGGAAGTTTGTCCTTCAGTTGACCTTTGACCTTTTGACCTCAAAATAGTTGGTTTCCCAATTCAGTGAGGCACTATGCAAATGCTGTTAAATCTTCAAGTCAATTGGATGAAAATTGATTTTTCAGATGAAAATTGGTGATTTTGGAAGTTTTACCTTGAGTTGACCTTTGACCTTTTGACCTCAAAATAGTTGGTTTCCCAAGTCAGGGACTCAATGTACAAATGCTGTTCAATTTTCAAGCCAATTGGATGAAAAATAGCGATTTTAGAAATATGACATCCAGTTGACCTTTGACCTCAAAATCAATAGGTTTCTCAATTGTGACGACCTCTACAACGTGGTGAAGTTTCATGACGATCGCTTTGGAATTGTGACCTGTAGGCGAGTGACAAACAAACAGCCAGAATAACAAGAAGACGTCATGCAGAGCACGATACTTGCAAAATCCACCCCTCACTCCCCCAAAAGGTTGCCATTGATCTATCAAAATGTCCATTTCATCAACATTAAAGTTGACGATTTTGATCAAAACTCGGGTCAATAGGGTGAAAGTGACATGAAAAGTGAAAGATGAACATTTATGATTTTAGAAGTTTGACCTTGAGTTGGCCTTTGACCTTTTGACCTCAAAATAGTTGGTTTCCCAATTCAGTGAGGCACTATGCAAATGCTGTTAAATCTTCAAGTCAATGGGATGAAAATTGATGAATTTTCAAATGAAAATTGATGATTTTGGAAGTTTGACCTTGAGTTGGCCTTTGACCTTTTGACCTAAAAAAAATTAGTAGGTTTCCCAATTTAGTGACTCAATGTGCAAATGCTGTTCAATTTTCAAGTCAATTGGATGAAAAATGGCGATTTTCGAAATGTCACCTCCAGGTGACCTTTGACCTCAAAATCAATAAATGAGCTTCTCGACTGTGACGACCTTTTACAACTTGGTGATGTTTCATGACGATCAGTTTAGAATTGTGACCTGTAGACGTATGACAAACAAACAGACAAACAGACAGAGAGACAGACAAACATACAGACAGAATAACAAACGCAACCGACCTTCGATTTTGCAAGTAATAAATAGGAGCCATCATTCCATACACTTAATTTGTCTTATTAATAGAGAATAGCAAGGCATCTGCTTCTCCTCTGTCGCTAACTCTCATGTCATGGTCCTCAGAGCTGGAGAATGCTGGGAATGCACATATTCAATTGGCTGGCGCTCTGCGTGAGGAGGCGAAGCGTGGCGAGGACTTCCGGGAGCGTCAGAAAGAGCAGCGACGGCGTGTAATCAATGCTCCGATCACCTCGCACTTCACAACTCGGGTCTTGGGGCTCATCTGTTACATTGTGCTTCATAATCCTCGGAGCGCAGTTGCTACATGGAGTTGTGGAAACGCTCTCGATATCTCGGCCGGCTCCAGCTAATATACGTAGCATTAACTTTGCCATTCTACAAGGAATGCAATATTACCTATGTACAAAAATCTGACAATACCCCATGTTCTCATCACCAGATGGAGGCCATTATGGACAAGCTGCACAAGCTAAAAAATAACCTTTACAAGAAAACTATGGATGTGAGTAATGCCTCGTCTCCAACAAAACCGCTAACTCGGAAGTACAGCTACTCAAGTAGGTTTAGTTTTTGCTTGCCCTTTGGATACTTTCTCTGCAACAGCTGAATGATGTCTCTGCAAAACTACAGGTGTGCTGTTTCTGGCTTCCTAACTCATTTTGTTGACCTCAACTGTCCCGGCAGGGCAAAAAATGTTACGAACAGAAATGCCAGGAGGCTGACGAGGCGGAAATTGCTGCTGATAATCGCATGGCCACCGGGAATGTCAAACAGCAGGAAAAGGTGTGAGGAACTCTCTGGTTTCCGCTTTATTTAATGATTTCTCCATCTAAAGCCCACCACACATTGCCACCTATTGGCTTCAAGAGCTCTGTGATTTGGGTGACCAACAGTTTGGAATCTGCCGGTAATTTGTGCTGCAAACTACAATAAAGCGAGCAAGCTTTGGTGCATACCTCAGGTCATTGTTGAGAAAAAATCTCAGGGAAGTCATCTCCAATTCCTTTGATTTTGGCCGCAATGCTGTGATTAATATTTCCTGGATCAAGTTCTTTATGGCACATTTGGATCCATCCTAGATTCGTGAGTAAATATGCTTGGAGACTAAGCTACTCTGTCTACACTGCCAAATATATATATATTGTATACAAGGTTGAGGCTCGTGTAAGAGCTAACAGTGATCACAAAAAGACAAACTGACACACAAAACATAAAACATATGATAAAGGGAGCGGGAGACCAACATGGAGAGCAGGGACGTCGGGAGATCTGTGGGAGAGGTAGGGCTTGGGGGGAGGAGGCATGGAAAGGGGGGGGGGGGGGTGGGAGAGGGGGAAAAAAAACACATGGACACCGCTAGGACTTCCATGAAAGAAGTCGGGATATCAAAAAAGTGGAGCTGGGGTGAATTAACGGGGCTAGAAAAGATCAAGGTTTTGGATGGGGGAAGATAAGAGATGGTGGTGAACAGCCGTTTTAAAGAACTGGAGGGAGGAGTGGGATTGAAGGGAGTGGGGGAGTTTGTTCCAGAGGTGGGAGAAAAGAGGAATGAAAGAGCGAAGGTGAACAGAGAGTCTTGATTTTGTCAGTTTAACCAGAAGAGGGTTGCAGGCAGATCTTGTGCGACCTGCAGGAATATTTGGAGAACAAAGCACAGAGAGAGCTGGGGGAGGAAGGCCGGAGAGGAGTCGCTAGAAGACAGAAAGACATGTATAGGTGGATAAATGTAGAAAAGACAAATATAGGTAGATAAATTGTTTTGTTATAATTTTGTTATTTAAAAATTTGTTTATTTTTGAAAAAACAAATATTTGTTATTTAAACAAATATAATTTGTCTACAACAGAAAGACAAATATAGGTGGATAAATGTAGATAAGTTGATTTAAGGGCAGAAAATGACTGGTTTCTCATGACAATGTGAAACTGCCCTACCACCATGTTCAGGGAATGAACTCGTATTCGATTGCCGTGCCATTGAAGCGATAAGTGAGGGGGTGAGGAATTCCTCATTTCCTTACAATCGTCCAGTATGACAGTATTGCCATGAAGAACCCTGGCCTCTGTACATGAAGACAGCGCTCCGTAATGAGCCTTACCTCCAAACACCACTGTTATGAATGACTAGGCCTGGGACAAACCAGTAGAGTGAAGAGCGGTGCTTTGGTGACGAGATAAATCGGTATCTTGAGTAAATCGGAGGAAAAAGCAGACTCATTGATATTGTGGTTAGACCATCAGCTCTGGAATCCTGGTTTTGTCTTGATAGTTAAGGTGGCTGTCTTAAAATCTTGGGGTCCTGAGTTTGAGCTGCCATGCCAATAAAATATCACCAGGTGGGTTGACTCAACCTGTAGCATCCTTCCGAGATTGGCAAAATCCTTCCGAGATTGGCAAAATGTGTACAAGCTTACTAGGAAGGATGAACCATTTGAGTATCCTGTGTCGGAGTATCGACCCATCCAGGATTGTACCCACTAGGCCAAGGAAAACTGCCTTGGCAGCCCTATGCGTCTGAAGATGCGAAGGGAGTGGTGCCTCTTCTTCAGCACCTCTGAGTGCGGGTGGTCGGTGGTTCGATTCTCACACTGGCCGAGTCATACCGTGGACTTTAAAAAATGGTTAAAATGGTTGGAGGATAGAGCATGGACAAACCTCGTGAGTTTTGGCATCTCATGGGGGGAGGCAGAGGTGGAAAGGTGGAATGAGGGTGGGGAGGCTTGAGGGGCAAAATATATCCCTTCAATTGCCTAGCTGACTGCAAAGAGGAAAGCAAAGTCACAAAGATTGCTTCATCAGTATCTACAGTGTGCTGGGAAGTTGTGTCATTTCCCTTCAGGTCACCGTCTGTGTTTATCCGAAGTCAATTCCAGTGCTGTACATCTTTGTCTGCATATGTGTGCATGATTTGTATAACAGCTTTCTGATGACCTTTCTACAGTGTAAACAAAAACTTTAATGAAGGGCGACTGCACGAACGCAATTTAATGTTCTACAACTTCTGGCCAATAAGACAGACGTCCTCTCGTATCTCGGGATACCACTCCTACGTCCGCAAATTATGTCTGTTTTCAGTTGTTGTTATCAAGTCGCACATCTATGGCTCGTGTGTAGTGGAAGTGCGGAAGTTGGTCAAACACGTTGCAGTTGCTTGCACCCATGCCGATATGGACCAAATTTGGTACGATGTATCAGGACAGCAAGGACTCATATAGTTGTGCTCCCCATCTGGATGTGCCCCCTATAAATGGGGTGAAAGAGTTTTTGCCCCAAATATTGGTATTTCATTCAAAAAATTTATTCTCAGAAACCGCCAGACAGATCCAGACCAAACTCGCCACGAGGCATTGTGAAGCGACATTATTGAAAGTGGAACGAGGAGACCAGTACAGTGCACGTTGATGTTATGTGTGTTTGTACAGTCATTTATACTGTGAATATGAATGATCGTTTTGAGGCCAGTTTTCCCCGCTTGAGTGGGGGTTAGGGCCTTGCGGGCCCCATGACAATCATGGTTCCCTGTTTGAGGCAATGTTTTTATGGCCGGATGCCCTTCCTGACGCCAACCCTTAGTCGCCTCTTGCAATGCGCAGGGATATGGTGTACCTATTCTAAATCGGGGTACACACTGGAATCATTCATCCCAGCAAGCTGGTCCTCAATTTGCGGACCTCGGAAGGATGACAGGCTGAGTCAACCCCCCTGGCGTTAATTCAGCGATCGACCGGGATTCAAACTCAGGATCCTAGGATCCCAAGCCAGCACCCTAACCGCTAAGCCAACACCAGGCTTAGTCGTTTATACTGTATATCACAATTATTACTGTTTTAAATGAAATTGAAAATCAAAAGTTGGAGCAAGTAATAAAACTTTAATCCATGTTTGCCCTTTGTCCTAAATCAAGGTGTAATGAGGTTCTTTTCTGGATAAGGATAACATAAATTGTAGGCAAGGCGGTGATAACACTTCAAATTATCTGAAGGTTGGGATAATAAAACTCGTTAATTTTTTTAAAGTAATGTGGTCATTTTATATCAATCATACGATATTTATCCCTCATTATTATGGATAAAATTAAAGCTTGCCATTTCATTTCTTTCATTTCCAGCTGAAAGCAAAGGTATTGCAGACCCGGGAATCGTCCGTGGAGGCCGGTAAGTAACTGCAATGCTGTTTCTGCTTCCGCTTTGACTACTGTTGTTGCTGTTTCTGCTTTCACTTTGAATGGTTGTGATTTATTTAGAATTTTTTTTTTTTTACAGGCACTGCATATAATACTTCTGCTTAGCCTTTAACTTATTTGACTACTTGCAAAGGTACCCGGCATTGCCAGGTAACACGGAGTCGCTTTGTGACAGGAATATTAAGAGAAGGGGGGGAGAGAGAGAAGGGGAGGAGGAAGAGGAGGGGGAAGAGGAGGGATAGAAAGGGGTAAGGAAGAGAGAGAATTGTGAGAGAGTGAGAGACAGAGACAGAGAGAGAGAGAGAGACACACACAGAGAGAGAGAGAGAGAGAGAGAGAGAGAGAGAGAGAGAGAGAGAGAGAGAGAGAGAGAGAGAGAGAGAGAGAGAGAGAGAGAGAGAGAGAGACAGACAGACAGACAGACAGACAGACAGACAGACAGACAGACAGACAGGAGGGGAGGGAGAAAGGAGGAGGGGAGAGCAAAACCTCACCACATGTCACTGTAATGTACACTCTGGGAGGGAGGGGTGGTGCGAGGGGGGGTATGAGGGGAGGGAGCGTGTGTGGGGGTGAGAGGGGGAAGAGAGAGTGGTGGGAGAAAGGAAGAGGGGAGAGTAAAGCCTCACCACATGTCGCTGTACTGTAGTCAAAATTGAACCGATTCTCACGAAATTTGTTTCACGAGGGACTTTATCAACCTCAGCGACTATGAAAACCGAAAACAGCAATCGAATCGGAGATATGAGTCTGTGAGGTCCCGAAGAACATTTGGAGCCATCGCGATCACATTGACGAAAAGAGAGAACGATGCGACTCCTGAATGCCTAAGGTTGTCATTAAAGGTTGTACGTTCGTCAAAATTCATCGGATTCTCACCAAATTTGTTGTAGTTGAGTGTGCAATCACGCCCCGACCACCAAAACAGAAAACATAGATTAAATTGTAGTTAAAAGAAACCAGTGAGGCTGCTCATATAACTGAAGGAAAAATGACGATGATCATCATTTTCCATGCTAAATCCTTAAGATTAGAAAATTTTAAATAAAATCAAGTGAAGTGAAGTTAAATCCTTCAGGTTAGTGAGGAAATTCACAGGAGTGTGGGTAAATGGAGGGAGTAACTAATATTGTCTTCAGGTGTTAGGCTTCGGGTTAGTGAATAAATTCACAGAAACGCGGGTAAACGGCGGGACTAACTCTTAAAGGTTGCAGGTTAGTTACAATTTATCGGATATCCACCAAATTTGTTGTAGTCGAGTGTTCTCCAGCGACCACCAAAACCGAAAACAGAAATCAAATCAAATTGAAGTTAAATCAAAGCAAAAAGTTCATTTTCTCTAAAGGAATACCTTTACAAAGTCATAATTCCCAATTTATAAGCAATCAGTGCACAATACTAACATTATCCGAAAGCTTATACAATGACATACAATTATCAATGGCAATTATCAGGCATACAATGGTATCCATAACTTTAACCAAACCCTCTTTGAGACAACTTTATTAATCAAAAACGCCACGGCCTAGTAACTACCCAAGACCAATCCAAGACCATCGGCCTACACGCCATATTTTAAAGCATTAATAAATCAGGACTACAAACCTCACAAACACAAGACTTACCTTATTCTTCTCCGGACACCCTTGTTTTTCCAAATATCCACATGTATCCACAGGAGTGACATAGGAAACCTGTCTCATGGCGGTCTAAACCCAGGTCACGTTCCCTGTTAGTGAGTGAGTGAACAATTCAATAGGCCGAAACAAAATGGCGGCTTAAGAACCCGGTGACATCACAGTGGGCTGACCACGATGGCAGACCACCATTGTGAGAAGGGTTTTTTTTATGAGCACCTCGCTAATCTTCAAAAATTGTTTTAACACACCCAAACACCCAGTTTTCATTCATGCACTCTCGTGGAGGTCGAGAAGTATGCATGCAAAATTTGGGGCCGCTAGGTTTCATGGTTTTGGAGTTATGGAGGAGACACTCACAAAACACATACACACACTGCCTTTTATTAGTCCCCTACCGGTGTACACCGGTGGGGACTATAGGTTTGCACGCCATCCCTCCGTCCGTCAGTCCGTCAGTCCATCAGTCTGTCAGTCCGTCAGTCCGTCACGCAAAGAACAGTTTTCCGGACTTTTTTTCTAAACGCTAATGATTTCAAACTTGGCACATGGTTTCTTCATGATAAGTTACAGATCGAGTTCGAACTTCACGACGTTTCGATCATTTTTGACAAAGATATGGCACTTTGAACTTTGGGAATTCTGATAATTCTGATGCTCCTTAACTCAGTGCCATTTAAAGTTTTAATTTCCTTTAAAAACCAATTTCTCTGCAATAATAGGACCGATTGAGATCAAATTTTCACCATAGGAGGGACTCGGTCTGTAGAATATTTTAATGGTAATTATGACGTCACGTGGTTCGGCCGACATATTGTTTTTCGTGAAAACACAAAAACCCCTTTTTCTCTGCAACGGCTGAACAGATCGAGGCCAAACTTTGCAGGCAGAATCGCATACCCATGACAAACAAAAACGTCAGCGAGCATGACGTCATGCATCACATGGTTTCAGAGTTATGACGTTTTTAAGCATGAACCTTTAAAACCGAGCTCCTCCCTCATTTTTGATCCAATCGAGGGGAAACTTCACAGATCTGTTCAGCATGTCAGTATACTAAAATGTCCTTTTGGAATTTGCGATAGGGCACGTGGTTTGGCAGATATCGTTAATTAAACGAAAATATATATTTTTAAAATGGATATCTCTTGTTTATTCTAGAGTTCTCCTCAAGCCGCACCACGCGCCCTCAGCCTCGTCTCGCGAACGTCAACAGCATGACACAGCGCACGCTTTCCGGAGGGGCGGAGCCAAGCTGAGCAACATATTTATTCACATCGATCATTGATCGTGAACCGGAAAATATAATAAATTACTGATATTTAGCGACTCGAAAGGTTCTTTATCAACAACGTATTTTGTCGTGCTTCTGCTGACCTGTCTGCAAGGTGTATAAATCGAAGTCCCGAGTGCGAATCACAGGTGAGCCCGTCCTGAGGTAATTTGTGATTGGGAACGATTCAGAACCTGTGGGTAAAGAACCCTTGGTAATTTCCCCAACAGTTTTCCGGATGACAGACTGCCGGTAGGGGACATGTATTGCAATGCAATACTCAGAATGCTTGTTATTATAGATTCATGACCACTATTGGAACAACTGTAGCTTCGTGTCTTTTTTTGCTTCAGATGTTAGATTATTTCTTTGAAATAACCTCATGGAGTGGGTCCTGGTGTACAGCTGCCTGTCTGTTAACATTTGACTTAAACATCTTCTCACAACCTACCCGACCGATTATGGACTAAATTTGGTACGATGTATCAGGACAGCAAGGACTCATGTAGTTGTGCTCCCCATATGGATGCGCCCCCTATAAATGGGGTAAAAGAGTTTTTGCCCCAAATATTGGTATTTCATTCAAAAAATTTCTTCTCAGAAACCGCTAGACAGATCCAGACCAAACTCGCCACGAGGCATCGGTACCATACCCTAACCTTAAATTGTGCTTCTCGTGGCTTCTCATTGCCCCCGGAAAGGGGGCCACAGGCCCACTCCCGGCATCGCACATTTCACTAAAACATCTGCACAACTAACTGAGCAATACGGACCAAATTAGGTACAATGCATCAGGACAGTAAGGTTTCATTGGATTGTGCTCCCCATCCGGATCCCTCATTTAAAGGAGTAAAAGGGAGGTTTAGTTCCAAATATTGGTATTTAATTCACAGAATCTTCTTCTCAGAAACCGACAACTGGATCCAGATCAAACTGGCCATGTGGCATTGTGACCATGCCCTAACCTTCGGGCATTTTTGGGAGAGGGAGAGGGGCTGGCTTTTGGGAGAGGGGCCAGGAGAGGCGGAGGGGCAGGGTTGTTGGGAGAGGCGGAGGGGCAGGGTTGTTGGGAGAGGCGGAGGGGGCAGATGTTGGGAGAAGTGGAGGGGCCAGATGTTGGGAGATGCGGAGGAACCGGGTGTTGGGAGAGGCAGAGGGGCCAGGTGTTGGGAGAGGTAGAGGAGAGAGGCAGAGGGGCCGGTTGTTGGTAGAGGCAGAGGGGCCAGGTGTTGAGATAGGCAGAGCGGCCAGGTGTTGGGAGAGGCGGAAGGGCCGTTTGTTGGAAGAGGCAGAGGGGCCGGGTGTTGGGAGAGGTGGAGGGGAGATGCGGCGGGGCCAGGTGTTGGGAGAGGTAGAGGGGAGATGCGGAGGGGGCTGGTGTTGGGAGAGGGGGAGGGGAGATGCGGAGGGGCCGGGTGTTGGGAGAGGCAGGGTGTTGGGAGAGGCAGAGGGGCTGGGTGTTGGGAAAGGCAAAGGGGCTGGGTATTCAGAGAGGGATAGGGAATGCAGCTAGGTGCTGCAAGAGGGAGAGGAGCTGGGTTTTGTGAGAGTATTGGTCGCTGATGTAGACAAGAACAATGTGTGAGACTGGACAGCAAAGTGATCTCGCTGGAACTCTGCCTTCAGACAAAACATACAAGCAAAATGTGGAAGCGCTGGATGCGTTGAGACAAGAATGGCAGAAGGAGCATCAACAAAGCTGCCAGGTAACTCTGCCTCACGTACAAGTCGTCCCTGTTTTATTCAACTTTGATTGGCTGTTTTTTATGCTTTTGAGTTACCAGAGCCCAAAACAAATGTACTATATTTAGCACTGTTTCACTGTCTCTTCCAAGTTGTGAAGTATTTGTGAAAAACACAACGTCACAACATGCCTGGGCTGCATATGTTATTTATTTTCATCATTTATACACAACTGTGTAGCGGTTACCTGATTCGCATGTCGCGGTTAACTTATTCGCATGTCGCGGTTAACTTATTCGCATGTGACGGTTACCTTATGTTTGGTCATAATCCACGTGCACGGGCCTGTGGAGCTTTTGGTTGTGTGGAAGTGACGCACGCGTGGTTGTGGAGCCACGCCCTCCGAAGAGGGTTTTGGCTTTATAAAAGCTGTACCACTTCCGTTCGCGTTTAGAGTGCTGGAGATTTCTGTACGAATAAACGAGCTTCGAACCCTACGAAATGGCCTCGTCTTCTCGCCTTCCGCAACTCCTAAACTGGTGACCCCGGCTGCCCCCGAACGGATTCGGGAGCTGCAAACGAACACGGCAAGCGCGCCCTGGCCAGGGAAGCCACCTAAATTGGTGACCCAGCTTCTCCCGAACGGATGCGGGCACGGTTTCGAACACGGTTTCGATCGAACTGCAGGAGTTTCGGAAACGACGAGCGGCCATGTGGTTCACGCACCGCGCTCGGCTCCTCCTCTACGACCAGAGGGGCGAGCCTGCTCCAGGACCCTCCGAAGGAACGCAGTTACGAGATGTGGGTGGCACTGCTGCTCATCTCTTGCGCGCGCACTGACGTTGGCGGCACGGCTGCTTCGTTACCTTCGCGCGCACTGCTGCTCGCAACTCGCGAAAACTCTACAGCTACAGCTCGCATGTCGAAAGCTGCAACTCGCGCAACTACTACTCCTACTCTGCATCCTTGGGAGGCCCGCGAGGAACCTCGGCAGCCTCCCCCGAGGCCTTGACCAGCCCCTCGGTTGGCTCAACCCCTTTTCGCGCGCACCGAGGCCGAGCACTGCTTGAGCCTTCTCGGCACTGCCGAGCGCGCCCGCGAACTGCAACCTCGGGAGGCCCGCGAGGAACCTCAGCAGCCTCCCCCCGAGGCCTTGACCAGCCCCTCGGTCGGCTCAACCCCACGGCGGCGTTTTTTCGCGCGTACCGAGGCCGAGCACTGCTCGAGCCTTCTCGGCACTGCCGAGCGCGCCTGCGAACTACGTACATGCCCGTGGGAGTGCATTCTGGGGGGGCGCATGTAGCGGTTACCTTATTCGCATGTCGCGGTTAACCTATTCGCATGTCGCGGTTAACTTATTCGCATGTGACGGTTACCTTATGTTTGGTCATAATCCACGTGCACGGGCCTGTGGGGCTTTTGGTTGTGTGGAAGTGACGCATGCGCGGTTGTGGAGCCACGCCCTCCGAAGAGGGTTTTGGCTTTATAAAAGCTGTACCACTTCCGTTAGCGTTTAGAGTGCTGGAGATTTCTGTACGAATAAACGAGCTTCGAACCCTACGAAATGGCCTCGTCCTCTCGCCTTCCGCGACTCCTAAAACTGCAACATTGTTCAGCACAACGCCTTATGATCCAACATTTCTTCCTCTTTTTCCTTCCAGAAATGTTGTAAAAGTTAGGTTAAATACAATAAAAGTACAATTCATGATCATTGGTCTTTGGAAGCCTTCCCAAGGTCTAACCAGACTCTGTGGCGTAATGAGTAGAGTGCTCGCTCTGAGGCTTGGAGTTTGGCAGTTGGCCTCATCTCGAAGTTCCTTGTTAGTAAGGTAACTCATATTAATTATCATAATCATTCGGCTGAGTACAAATGAAGTGAGGCCATTTATTCCTGTTATGTGAAACACCCTGCAACCCATGCCTGCAGACTTTTCAGAATGCCGGCCACATTTTCTATCCAATCATCATGTAACTTTGTTGAGAAATTCTCCATGGGTAGACGCTCCTACGTTGAAAGTTTCATGTCAATCGCTCAAGCAGTTGTGGAGAAAACGAATTAAAAAGCAAATAAAGGTGAAGAAAGTGAGGGCCTTGGCCAGCGTTCCACGACACGGTCAAGGATGGTTGTGGACGCCGATTACTAATTATTATGATTGTTGTTTTGCAATGAAGCATGGAGAGCAAAAACGTTAATTTCATTGTGTTGTGGTGATATGTGTCTATGTTGGTGTTGTGATGTTGAGGATAGTTTCTCGTGTACATCCCACCTTGCGTGCGCAGGCTCTCTCACTCTCGCTCGTCTTCTCGCTCGTTCTCTCTCTCTCTCTCGCTCTCTCTCTCTCTCTCTCTCTCTCTCTCTCTCTCTCTCTCTCTCTCTCTCTCTCTTCTCTCTTTCTCTCTTTCTCTCTTTCTCTCTTTCTCTCTTTCTCTCTTTCTCTCTTTCTCTCTTTCTCTCTTTCTCTCTTCTCTTTCTCTCTTTCTCTCTCTCTCTCTCTCTTTCTCTCTTTCTCTCTCTCTCATCGCTGTTACAAAGTGTTATTTGAATAGCAATGTAGGACTGAGGCAGGAGCTTGTACATATATCAAATGTCACACAAGGACATGAAGAGACATCAGTGCATTTTTAAAAGAAATTGGAATACTTACTGAGAGGATGTACAAATGATTCTTGTACATGCAACTTGAACCTGAAATCCCAGTATCATGCGGCAATTACTCACATAGGAATACTAAACAGGTGTTTGCTACATCCTTTTATTGACGTGGGGTATTTCATTATTGTACACCGCTCCTTTCCTATGCCATCTCCAGGCATTGCAAATCGTCATTGCCGGGCACCAAAGGGGGCTCTGCAGTGACGCACGCTGAAAGAGAGTACTCAGTTTTCACTCTGGTTGTTTGTTTTCTTGGTTGTCCGGGCGATATCTCAGCCATCCTTTGAGCTAGGAAGCTGAAATTTCGGCACAGTAGTGAGCAAGTCCTTTGTCAAATACGGTATTTTTTGTTTTTTTGAATAATCAATTAATTGAGGAGTTATTTAATTATTAGCGTTTAATTAAGTACTTATTTAATTAATTAAATTTCATTTCTCTTCTGACCATTATTAACTCAGGCACCTTTTCAGTTAGGAAGCTGATATTTGGACATGCCAATGACCAGGTGATTTGGCTGCAAAGGATATTTTTGATTTATTAATTAATCAATTAATCGATTAATTATTTAATTATTCGATTAATGACAAAAAAAATTTTTTTTTTTAAGTTACAGATTCTGATGAAATAGTGGTAGTTTATGTGTTCTCTGACCAAATTGATTAATAATTTAATTTTTTTATGATTATTATTTATTTATTTTCATTATTAATCATTTATTTATTTTCTTTCTCATTTGGCCAATATCTCAGGCACCTTTTGAGCTGGGAAGCTAATATTTGGACATGAGTGACCAAGTGATGTGGCTATCAAGGATATTTTTGATTTATTGATTAATCATTTCATCTATTAAGTATTTATTGATTAATCGATTAATTATTTATTGAGTAATCAATTAATTATTTAATTTTTTATAAATGACTTATTTAATTAAATTTCTAAAAGATACATCTTCAGATGAAGCACTAGTGGTTTAGTTATGCGATTAGCCAATTGATTATGAAAATATTTTGTGATAATCTTTTATTGATTTTAATTATACAATTAATCAATCAATTAGTGTACACCTCTCCCTCCCAATGCAGCCTCAATGAGCTGCACTGCGGTATTGCCGGGCGCCGGAGGCGCCCCGGCAATGCCGCGCTGCAGCATATTTAATTATTTGGCATGGGGCGGTGTACTTTGAATGTATGTGTACTTGTCTTTATTTATTTTTTTATTCAATATCAGTGTCTCAGCACCTGGAGGAGCGGAATGACAAAGGGCAGCAGGTTTACAAACTACCAATTGGTATGGGGGTGGTGGATATACACAAGGGGGAATAAATGAATAACTAGAACGGTACTCGCTAGAGCGCATACCTCCGCCAGGCTGAACGGTTTATGTTTTGTATCCACTGATAGGCAGGATCTGGATCCGCACCTGAACCAAAATCTAATCAGCTTGTTCCTGTCACCTAACCAACTCATCCACCTAGTTTTGTCATACCTTGTGCAAAACGTTTTGAAATACAATATCGTTTTTGGCCCCATCTCTCAAAGGTGAAGTCACTTCGAAAAATAAAATATAGAAAGGATCGTATGCACGTGACCTGGGGTGGCTTTGGGGAGGGCAGGAGGTCAGGTGTTAGGTGTCAGGCTTGTATAAAATAGGTAACAAGGTCAGGTGTTAGGCTTGTATAAAATAGAGAGACACCATCTTGCCTTCGGTGAGAGGATGACAGTCCTTGGGAAGGTTTAGAAAAACCAATCCGTATAATAGCTCTCGCCTGCAAATCCCTCCTATTGATTTGGCCATTCTACCTGTAGGTGTTGGAGCGTGCTATGAGTAGTGGAAGGTTTCTTGGTTCTGTTACATCTGTGGCTCTGCACCAGTATATTAGCAACATTGTTTTGCAATCAGCCAAAGACCTTTATTCATCCCCTAATGAACATTTTCAGCTGTTCCAACTGTCGAAGAGACCACAGCCTGTGAAATGGGGAGTTAACACTGGATGCTGATTAATCTCAAATCATAATTTCCATCAGATTCATCATCAGTCTCTCTCATTTCTTTCTTTGAGCTTGACTACATTTGCTGAGACCCTGTCGTTGTCCCCCTTGCACCTCCTTTTTACCTACAACTTCCCCTCTCATGCCGTACTGCATTCATTAATATTTACCTGTTCCCACTTCGTGTCACGTTGTCCATTGATCCGTCACCCTCTGTTATTCTACTCTCCCATAAGCATCAACACCTGCTCCAGGAACTCGAGCAGGAAGGACACCACAGTCCCATTTCATCCTCCATCACTACCCTCCATTTTTGACTGCCATTGACCTTGCCGAACTCAACCCTCTTAATTTCTGGTTATTGTGTTTCCACCCCTCCCCACTTTTATCTTTTTCCTGTTTTTTTTAATTTTTTTTAAATTTTATATACTTGGACTAAGGCTCGTAATAGGGCTGACACATATACACACACACACACACACACAAACACTGACATACTAACGAGACAAACACTTAACAGCCACTGAGCTTGGGGGAAGTGCCGTCACTACCGTCACTTCCTGGGCTACTCTGGGTACCAGCTACGTCCTGACAATGGCTTCGCGTTTCTCACCGTACTCAATGGGGCATTTCCTTAAGAGGAATTTCCTCCTCCGCATGGATGCCAACTGATGGGGATTGTCCGTGCTGTATCCTTTTCAAGCAAGGAAGCAGCACGTACCATTTTTTAAGTCTGTGGTATTACTTGAACCGGTCCAAACCAGATGGGTGTTTTTTAGGAGACATCACCTCCTTACTGGATGGCCGTTGGCTCCGTACAGGAGCTCATCCGCCCTTTGCCAGGTGTTGTTTTTGGTCCTGGCAGGGTGTCACAGTCACCCTCTCCACTAGCAAAGGCAGTGAGGGGTGTCTGTTTAGTCACCGACAACCCGACCATGCGGCAGGTAGCACTGGGTTACATGTTACCAGTGGCAGTCCCAAAAGACTGACCTGACCTGTTCGTTCATGCCTGTGATTATTTTGTCAAACTGCTGCCTCCACTGTCAGGATGTTGCATTTTTACGCGGTCACCTGACATTCCCCATGAACCTCAATTTTTAATATAAAAAAATTAAATGCCTGGATGTAAAGCGCACATGTAACTGTAACTGTGCAGTTTTTATGTGTCATCTGTTTGATGGGGATCTTGTTTTCCATGGACGAGAACATGGAGATTTTATTTGGACCGTGCATACTTGGTTTCATTGCTGCATTGTATTTTCTTTTCCACTTTTCTACTCTCATGTCCTCTCTTTTTCTTTTTCCTCTGCTGCTCATTGCTGTTTTATGACCACTAGCAACGGTACCCGCCCAACGGGTGGGGCGTCAATTGGGAGGCCCAAATGAAAAGGCAAAATATCAGAAATTGAAGGCTTTTTTTATTTTAAACGATTTATATAAACATCCGTTAAATCATATCACATGCAAATCATCAAAATCTAAACAGTATTTGTAGAATTTTAATAAAAGCCACATCACTGTTCATATCCGTAAATATTATTCCATCGTGTTTGGAAAACTGGAAAATTGGAAATTGGAAAAATTGGAAAAATTGCGACGAATCTGCAAAACGGAAGCGGCCACTACACGTCTTTCTCAGTCGCACGTTTATGTGTGGAGAGTGTGTGCCGAATCTGTAACATGGAAGCGGCCGCTACACCTGTTTCTCAGTCGCTTTGCACACGCTGCCGTGTTACTTTGGAGCTGCACGTTTATATAGGAAGAGTTCGTCAGGAGTCGATCTACTCTCTCCTGGTACATATAATTTCAACAAAAGCCACATCACTGTTCATATCGGTAAATATTATTCCATCGTGTTTGGGAAAATTGGAAAACTTGGAAAATTGGAAAAACAATATAGCCTATTTTACTCCAGTGGGTCCCAGGATTACCCACCCAAAATATCGTTGCAATCGGTTCAGCTTTTTTTGTGGTACCTGGGAACGGACGGACAGACGGACGGACATTTGGTGAATTATATAGTAAGACTAGCAGAAGTACCCGGCATTGCCGGGCGGGGGAGGGGGAGGGGAGGTGGAGGGGGAGGAGGGGGAGGTGGAGGGGGGGAGGGGGAGGGGGGAAGGGAGGGGGGAGGGGGTAGGGGAGGGGAGGGGGAAGAGGGAGGGGGAAGGGGGAGGGGGAAAAGGGAGGGGGAGGGGGGAAAGGGAGGGGGAAAGGGGAGGGGAAAAGGGAGGGGAAGGGAAGGGGTAGGGGGGAAAGGGAGGGGAGAAAGGGAGGGGGAGGGGAGGACGAGAAGGGGAGGGAAGGGGAGGGCCAGTCAACAATGACGTTGCAGTTCTCATGGTCGGAGAGCAGCACAACAATCGTGACATCGTCCTGCATCTTCGCAACAGCACGAAGCGGATTTTGGAGACTCACCGATCCTGTGACGCCCTCCAGTACCGGCGTTTCCGGGCGGGGGAAGGGAGACCCGTACATTCCCAACCCGTATATTCCCAACCCGTACATTCGCCCTCTCGACTCAAGCTCACTCGGACAAAAGCCTCGCACAAATTACGCCGTGAAGGCCCAATGGCCATGTCTATGCCACAAATCAAGTACGTGAGCGAGTCGGGTGCACTGAATTGAAAATATATAGAACGCTCATACTCCGTGAAAAGTGAAGCCGCCGTGTCGCCATCTTGGTTAGCACGACTCGACCAACTCGCTTCGCGGATCTCGTTTGTTTTAAACGTGTGAATTACGTGCGAACGCGTAACTGTGAGTTTATGGCGGCAAGGAACATCACGTGATCGCTCTGAGCGAATCAGCGCGCTGCTCTGCCACCTGCTCAGATTCCGTGTATAATATTACTCGCTGAAATGCACTGAGGTAAATATGAATAAAAAATATGGATCTTGTAAAGATGAAAGAAAAAAAAACCTATGTGGTGTGAATGGCAATGTTCCTCGCTGAAATGTGAAAAAACGCAATTGCTTTTCGCTCTGAAATACGTGCGAACGCGTAACTGTGAGTTTATGGCGGCAAGGAACATCACGTGATCGCTCTGAGCGAATCAGCGCGCTGCTCTGCCACCGCCTCAGATTCCGTGCATAATATTCCTCGCTGAAATGCGCTGAGGTAAAAATATGGTAAAAAAATATGATGAAATAATTTTTTTTAGGTCGGCCATGTTCTTCCCAGGCTCAATGGCCATGTCTATGCCAAATATCAAGCACATGAGCTTCTCCGTTTAGGAGTCTATCGGTAACATTACACACACACACACAAACTGTGTTTTATATGTATAGATATAGCTTCCTGTACCAATCAAACCACTGATTATAAGCAAAGGCATTATGAGGCAATGAGTAATGATCAAAATAATAGCGTGCATAAACATGATCGGAAAGAAAGAGAAAGATCACAGGGTTAAAAACAATTTAACAGGAGTAAATGTATTCATTACAGAGATGGTGGATCAGTGAATATTGGAGTCTGGAAAGAATATCTGCTGGGATGAGAATCAGCCATTGATATGGAAAGGACAGAAAGGGGACATCGACATGTAATAATCTTCAAGAAGAATAAGCTTTGAAATAATGTTGACACATCGCATGATATCGCAATACAGGGGGGAAACCCCACAACAGACATGTACTAGCTAAAGGATGATTAACAAACTGGCGGCGCCTGACTCCCATTAACCTGCCGGTGGCACCCACCTAATGTAGTCCTGCCAGCGGCGCCCCCCTCGTGTCACCCTGCCGGGGCACCCACCTAATGTAGCCCTGCCAGCGGCGCCCCCCTCGTGTCACCCTGCCGGCAGCACCCGCCTCAAAACGCCCTGCCCCACCTCGCTCTCTGTGCTGTCGCCCCTCCACTACAGTCACCCCTCCCACAGCCCTACTGTTTCCCCCACCAAAGCCGTCACCTGCCAGCACTGTCTGTCTGCCATCACATCACCCACTCGCTGTCACCTCGCTGGTACCACATGCCCAAAGGCACCACCCGCCCGCAGGCACCAACTGCCTGCCGGTGCCACCTGCCTGCCTGCCTGCCGATGCCACCTTCCTGCCTGCCGATGCCACCCGCCTGCTATTTTTCCTGCCAACACGAACCTCCTAGTGTGCCCCCTCCAGCATTACCAGCCTGCCGTCGCCCCCACCCTCTGCCGTCAACCTACTTACCGTCATCCCACCAGTGCTGCCTGCTGCCAGCCGGCCGTCAGCGCCGCCCCATCAGCGCTACCCACCTGGCCTCGCCGCCTCCCCGTCAGCGTTGCCCCCTTGTCGTCGCCGCTGCCCTCCTTATGTTGGCACTGCCCACCTGACATCGGTGCCACCTGCCTCCCTTCGCCCTGCCGGCACCACCCACCTGCTGACACCCTACCGTCGTCGCACCTGCCTGCCAGCACCAACCACCCATTGGCCCTGCCCGCTCTCACCGGTGCCGACCGCCTGCTTGCCGTCCCTGCCCACCTAGCTTCACCCTGTTGGCCACGTCACAAACCATAATGTATCTTTCTTGCTATCCTCCTTCTCTCCCCAAACCCCACATCTCCTATAAACAAAGTAAAGCAAATAAAAAAACAAGTGAAATAATTTTAAACCATATTTCTTGTTTTCCTTTATATGCATTGTATGTTGTTTGATCTCGCCTTTTCCATTGTTATTACGCCCACCACCAAAGGTGCATGGAGGTTATGTTTTCACCCCTGTCTGTTTGTCTGTGAACAAAATATCTCAAAAAGTTGTGGACGGATTTGGACGAAACTTGGTGGACCGGTTGCGTCTCTGACAAGGACAAATAAATTCGATTTTGGTGAAGATCTGAATATGGATTCGGATATGAGAATTATTTATTTTTTTCAGTGAATCTTCACCATTGGGAGGTAGGGCCAAAAACGATACATAGCAGGATATCTGAAAAGGTTGTTGATGGATTTGGACGAAAGTTGTTCAACAGGTTGTGTGTGTAACAAGGAAGAATCGATTCGATTTTGGTGCAGATCTGAATATGGATTCGGATATGAGAATTATTTAATTTTAATTGATTCTTCACCATTGAGTGATATGGCCAACCGGGCGGAGGTATGCTCTCTACTGAGTGCCGTTCTAGTTTATTGCTGATATGATTTGCGGGTTGTGTTCTTTGGGATTTTGTACAGCTGTGGCTTAGACCAAATCATTAGACTTTCCAAATACAATAATTTTATTTTCTTCTTGTTCCACCTGCAAGTTTGTTCGGTTATCACCAAATTGTTTCCCAAATCGCCTTTAATCTTACGAAACAAGACAAGCCCACTTACCATTGAAGTCACGTCTTTAGCTTTTGTCACATGATCGCAACAAATCGAAGAAATAATTTTCATCATTCCTCATTAAAATGAAGAAATTTCCCCAAGTCTGATTTTGTGCGTGGGAGGGGCAGGTGGGTCTATATCTTGCTGCACCCCTGACCCAGATATATGAATTGTGCAAAGTCAATGCTCTCCTCTGCTTGTTATATCATATCTGGGTCAGGGGTGCAGCAAGATGCCATATCACCGACTTGCAATGTGCCACCGAGTTTAGAACTAAAAATCATGAGGGAGCGGATGCTTCCCTGCGGAGATGAAAATTGGTTGTGCTAAACACAGATAGATACAGACACCATGCAACCAAAATAAATCATAGTTCAGGTGGGAGATGATTGAGGGTCTGACATTATATAAAATAATATTACAGGCAATTATGGCTGATGAAAAATGTGTGGGTGATCGATCATGCGGTTGCGTGTTAGGCCTTGGAGAAGAGCCGAGCTGCAGAAAAGCGAAGAATCCTTGTTCAGATACAACTCAGGAATTGTTGGAGTAACCTGGATGTCATTTGCAGACATTATTTGGACTCTTTATCGTTTGCGACCGGCCGTCTTCATCCGGACATGGCTTTTCTAATGGCAGCTCCAATCTTGATGACTTCCAAAACAGGGGCAAAGGTTCATGGAGAATCTTGTACAAATGGCACTTGCAGGACAAGGACATTCCTCTACTAAACAGTGAAGGCAACATCCTGATCCACCCTGATTAGAGTATGGCAAGGGCCTGAGGAGACATCAACACACATACACAAATCGCAAGGAAAGAGACTATGGACGAAATCAACGGAACACTTAGGATTTCAACCTGGGATCGTAGCGTCGTGAGCTATGCGCTCGGATGAGAACACCAAACAGGTCTGCCCGATCTGCCTCTGGGACCTGCCAATCACTTGGAACACCTTATGCGGAATTGATACCTGACATGTCTTGATGCTAATATTGTAGCGCCACCCGTATACAAATATTCAAATTCACCACTCTTCACTCGTACACTTTGAGATGTCAACAACACACCAACTCCAGTACTAAAAACCTATTTGGCACTTTTGAAATGCAAATGATTCTCAAGAGCTATTGTGTGATGTTTTTGATTTTTTTTTTCTTGTGAAAAGAACGCGACAATTGCATGCGAGAGAGATGGAGATGGAGAAGGAGAGGGAGAGGGGTCTATTGTTGAATAACGAGGATGCTGGATAATTGGCACTGTGATCCGCATCTCCACATGCCACGTGCTGTTTGATGCTCGGTGCAACTCGGGCCGGCGTGTAGCATTAAAAGGGTGTTGCAGGACTTCTTAGTGCGATGCACGGCTTCTTAGTGCGATGCACGGCTTCTTCGTGCGATGCACGGCTTCTTAGTGCGATGCACGGCTTCTTCGTGCGATGCACGGCTTCGTGGTGCGATGCACGGCTTCTTGGTGCGACGCACGGCTTCTTGGTGCGACGCACGGCTTCTTGGTGCGACGCACGGCTTCTTGGTGCGACGCACGGATTCTCGATGCGACGCACGGCTTCTCGATGCGATGCACGGCTTCTCGGTGCGATGCACGGCTTCTCGGTGCGACGCACGGCTTCGTGGTGCGACGCACGGCTTCTTGGTGCGACGCACGGATTCTCGATGCGACGCACGGCTTCTCGATGCGATGCACGGCTTCTCGGTGCGATGCACGGCTTCTCGGTGCGATGGCTTCTGGTAGGGTGCGGATGCCCAATTCCGCGCGAGGTGTTTTGTTTCGCAAGAGACCGACTGCTTGTTCAGGACTTGCACTTGTGATGAGAGAGTGCCTAAAACATGGCGACTTGTCGATAGGTGAAGGCACATTACATTCTCAGGTCGCAGAAAGCACCACCGTCACGACTCGGTTTGCACTTGTAAACATCTCTGGTGTCGTTGAGATCAAGGCTAACCGAGATGAAACGGTTATAACAAGAAAGCAAAACATTTTCTGCAATGTCTAAGGAAGAAGAGCTTGTACATGTCTCATAAAGCAATTGGGAGACTTGTATACGAGTATATAATTAACATGGACAATATTGCACAAAGAACAAATCAACACAATTCGAGGGATTTGTACCAAACACATTTTAAAGCTGATGTGCTCGCAAATTTGAATGTAAAGGTGTCATTTAACGGTAATTTTACATCAATACGTCACGTTCCTGCAGCGTTGCCAGTAAAATGGCGGCACATCTTCCGGTTGCGTTTGAATTATAGGCTTTACGTGTACTTGAAGGAACACTGTGTTCATCAAATGTGAACAATGTTCTTTCACAGATTCATTTGTGTCTGGGCCAACCTGTCGATTGTCACCAGCGTTTTTTCCTATACCTATGCACTTACCTCCAAACTGATGGGTGAACTTATTCATTACCCTGTGACTCAGCTGATACCACTTCCACGACCTTGGTCTTCAACTCTAAGATTTTTTTGCACCCTTGTGGAATGACGACCCCTACGAATGTGCCCCCCCCCCCCCCCAAAATAAAATTGCACTGATTTAAGTCGGGGGCTACCAGCGGGCCATATCATTCTACCTGCAGTGCCTTCAGAAAGTATTCACACCCCCTTAACTTTTTCACATTTTGTTGTGTTACACCTGAATTTAAAATGATTTAAATTTTATTTTTTTGTCACCGGTCTACAAAAAATAGCCCATAATGACAAAGTGAAAACA
The DNA here is from genome assembly GCF_964187855.1 of Myxine glutinosa. NCBI lineage: Eukaryota > Metazoa > Chordata > Myxini > Myxiniformes > Myxinidae > Myxine > Myxine glutinosa. Next base: position 38,016,342 of record NC_136267.1, read on the forward strand.
TGTTTTTAGAAATTCCTACAAATTCATTGAAAATTAAATACAGAAATATCTAACTTGCATAAGTATTCAACCCCCTGAGTCAAACCTTCTTAGAAGCGCCTTTGGCAGCGATTACCCCATTGAGTCTTCTTGTGTATGTCTGTATCAGCTTTGCACATCTAGATTTGGTTCCATTCATTGTTCCCTATATCCTTGTAAGTCTCCCAGTCCCTGCTGCTGAAAAGCTTCCCATAGCATGATGCTGCCACCACCATGCTTCACGATAGGGATGTTGTGAGATGGGTGATGAGCTGTGTGTGCTCAGTTGCCAGCAGATGTAGCGCTTTTTGCATTCAGACCAAGAGTTAAATTTTCATCTCATCAGACCACAAAATATTTTGCCTCATGCTCTCAGAGTTGTTCACGTGCCTTTTTGCAAACTCCAGGCGTGCTGTCATTTGCCTTTTTCTCACGAGTGGCTTCCGTCTAGCCACTCTCCCATAAAGCCTCGATTTGTGAAGTGCTGCAGAGACTGTTGACCTTCAGGCAGGTTCTTCCACCTCAGCCAAGGAGCTCTGTCAGAGTGGTCATTGGGTTCTTGGTCACCTCCCTGATCAAGGTCATTTGTGGTCAGTTTGGTCGAGGGCCAGCTCTAAGAAGAGTCTGTGTAGTTCCATAGTCTTTCCATTTCCTAATGAGGGAGCTTACTGTTCTCTTGGGAACTTTCAACAATATAAATTGTTTTATGTTTTATATCCTTCCCCTGATCTATGCCTCCTCACAATTCTATCTCAGAGATCTACGGACAGTCCTTGGACTTCAAGGTAGAGTTTCTGCTCTGACATGCACTGTCAACTGTGGGACCTTATATAGAAAGGTGTTTCTTTCCAAATGATGTCCAATCAATTTAGTTGGCCACAGGTGGACTACAATCAAGTTGTCAAGATACCTCGATGATCAAAGGAAATTGGATGCATCTGTGCTAAATTTGGTGTCATAGCGAAGGTGTGAATACTTATTTACTCAAGATATACTGTATCAGCTTTTTATTTTTGATTATTTTGTAAAAAAAAAAAAAAGTTTTTTAAATTCCATTTTGACATTATGGCATATTTTGTGTATGTCGGTGACAAAAAATATCGATTTAATCCATTTTAATTTCAGGCTGTAACCTAACAAAATGTGAAAAAAGTCAAGGGGTGCGAATACTTTCTGAAGGTACTGTAGGTGCCTATCTGGAACTTTGAGGAAATGACATGGTTTAAAAATATTTCAGTGAGAAAGTCAAGGATGGCTCTCACAAGATGGGGGAGGAATATCATCCCGCATGAACCAACCGCCGTCTGTCCGTGTCCCAACTCTCGTTTAGAAAACATGATAAAAGTCCTTCTTCTCTTGGTCCCAGCGGATAGTAACCTTGGCCTAATTTATTGTTCTGTTCTTCTTTTGTATGCGGCACATAGCTACGATTAGCATTATTTTCTGGGGGTGCAGCGGATGCAGTGTCCCCTGTAGGTTAGAGCAGGAATTCGGAATTTGGACAGAATGCCGGCGATAGCTCGCCTACTCTTCGCGAAGGACAACGTGGGATCTTCAACGTCCACCACCTAATGCTGGCAGATAGGACACCAGCTTAATGTCCATCCGAGGGCCAACAAACGCACACACATTGATGAATCGCTCTGCCTGTGGAACACCAGGATGACAGTTTACAGTTGGGTCAAGGTTCAACCTCGGGCTATACAGTTCAGAGGTGTGTGCATACCTCTAGGCTCTCTTGGCAGCCATCTTGTTCTGTTGACGCATGATCTGTAGTCGCCTTGTCTGAAAATGCGATGAGTTTGTCGGCAAGATTGTCTTTTTGTACGACGTGACGTTTCGCACTAACAATCACTAATTTCACTAATCTAATGACTAATCACGTTTCGCACTCACTAACAATAGCGCGAACAATCTCACCCCGGATCCATTTCTTTGAAATACCGACTTCTTTCCTGGAAGTTCCAGCAGTGTCCATTTGTTTTATACCTCTCCCACCAAGTCCTCTCCCTCCCACAGATCTCCCGATGTCCCTGCTCTCTACAGTTGTACTTGTGTGCTTCCCTCTCTCTCTCTCCCCATCTTGTCTCCTGCTCCCTTTATCATATGTTTTATGTGTCCGTTTGTCTTTTTGTGATTGATGTTAGCTCTTACACGAGCCTCGATATTGTACACACAAAAAAAAGAAAAAAAGTCGGCCAACCTGTCCCATGTCCCATGCCCCAAGATCCCATGTCCCAAGATGTCCCAAGTGCTGGTGAAAGTAAATGTTTATTGCAAGGCTCTTGTGACCTTCCAGGCGATTAGAGTTGTACCGTACGGACGTTTTCAGATTGTACTGACCTCATTCTGTTGCAGTTCTTTGACAAGCAAGAGTGTGAGCGGATTGTCTTTCTTCGTCGAACCATGTGGATTCACAGCAACCTCCTCTCACAGCAATGTGTAAAAGACGATGAGGTACTGCACTAAAGATTGGATGCTTTTCTCCGTATTTCCATCCCAACTTGCTAATACAGGGCCTGCAGTCATGCCTCTTCTATATCCTCTTATTATATCTCTGCAACTTTCTTCACTTTCTTCATTACATCTTTTCCTGGCTCTTCTCACCTGATGTTGTTTCTTTCTGAGTCTGATGGTTTGTCCCTTGATATTGCTTCCCCTTACCTAAAGTACTTACCTTACTGCTGTGCAATATTACTCCTCCCGCATGAATCCCACCATCTATTTTCTTGTCCATACTGTTTGCTAGATGTATGAGGTGGTGCGAGAGAGCCTGGAGCAGTGTGACGTCAAAGCAGACATAAAGTATTTCATCCAGCTGAAGCAGACTGGTTCTGAACCACCAGGTATGGCTTTGGCTCGAAAAGGATGTATAATTAATTCCATCAACAATAATGACAGTGAATTTGAGATTATCGAGGCTCATGCAAGAACAGAACTACAGGGAGCAATGGCTCGACGGACAAATTACGGACTCGGGGAGAAACTGAGGGACGATGACAAACAGATGCACCACAGCACAAAGAGGGCAAGTGCACAAGGGCGACAACGGCATGGCAGGTGGAGTAAAGGTCAATAGTGGAAATGAGAGAGACCACGAGGTGGCAGTGGTGATGGGGAGCAGACCTGAAATCCTGTTGGGAGCTTTCTCACAACAATGCCCTCAAAGATGAGAAATAATATATGTGTGTGTGTGTATATATATATATATATATATATATATATATACAGTCACGTGAAAAAATAAGTACACCCCATGTAAAGTTTTGACTTTTTCAACATATTTCAACATACAGCTATTTGATCTTCATTTCAACAATATTGACAGATAAAGGTGATATAACATAACAAATATCATGAAACATTTACATTTTGTAGTCCATTGTATAATTTAAATAAACATAAATGCAAATTTCGCATGTGGAAAAAGTAAGTACACCCCTACATTTATCACTACTTCAAATACCTAAAATTAGAATCAGGTGCACCAGCTCAGGTGCAAATGATTAGAACATCGTTAACGAGGATCTTGGAGGAACCTGTCTTATTTAAACCTCAGACATTTAGTTTGGTTTGCTCTTTGTTGTTGAAGTGTGTGGCGTCACCATCCCGAGATCAAAAGAGCTCTCTGAGGCCTTCAGAAAGAAGGTTATAGATGCCTACGAGTCTGGGAAGGGATTTAAAAAGATCTCCAAACAATTTGAAATCAATCATTCGACTGTCCGGAAGATCATCTACAAGTGGAGAAGATTCCAAACAACTGCCAACTTGTTCAGGCCAGGCCGCCCCAGCAAGCTCAGCCCGAGAGCAGACCGCAAGATGCTGAAAGAAGTCTCTAAGAACCCCAGAATGTCATCACGGGACCTACAGGTAGCTCTTGCCACTGTCGATGTCAAAGTGCACGGGTCTACCATTAGAAAGAGGCTGCACAAATTTGATCTACATGGGAGGTGTGCCAGGAGGAAACCTTTGCTGCCCAGAAAGAACATCAGGGCAAGACTAAAGTTTGCCAATGAACACCGAGGCAAAGACCAGCACTTCTGGAACAATGTGCTCTGGACAGATGAGTCAAAGGTAGAGCTTTTTGGCCACAGTACCAGAAGACATGCTTGGCGAAAATCAAAGACAGCATTTGACCACAATAACCTGATACTGTAGCGGTTCCCGCTGGATGTACACAATCGCCTTGCACCTGCCAGGACGCGGCCAGGGCGCGATCGCCATGCCGGGCTCGTCCGGACGGGCCCAGACGCGCCTCTCCTGGGCATGCCCGGACTCGCTGTTCCCGGGCACGCCCGAACCTCCCGGGCACGCCCGGTCTCGTCTTTCCCGGGCATGCCCGCTCTCGCCTTTCCAGGGCTCGCCCAGAGCGCCCGGGCACGCCCAGCCTCGACTTGCCAGGCCGTGTCCAGGACGCCCGGGCATGTCCAGACTCGCCTTTCCAGGGCTCGCCCAGAGCGTCCGGGCATGCCCGCTCTCGCCTTTCCAGGGCTCGCCCAGAGCGCTCGGGCACGCCCAGCCTCGACTTGCCAGGCCGCGTCCAGGACGCCCGGGCATGTCCAGACTCGCCTTTCCAGGACCCGCCCTTGACACCCGGGCATGCCCGGTCTCGGTTTTCCCGGGCAAACGCCCCGGCATAAATGTGCATATATATTGCTGCCCGATAAACGGGCTTTTCAGAATACCTGAGCTGTTTTGTTTCAATAAAGCAACTCGGACGAATTCCGTCTTTGGTCGCGTCAATTCTTTTGACTCGCGTTGGAGCGCAGCTCCTTCACTGGTGACCTACCGACATGGACACGGCAGTGACTCTTAAACTGCCTACCTTCTGGGAGGCTCACGCGGCTGTTTGGTTCGCCCAGACGGACTCCCAGTTCGCCCTGCGAGGCATCACCGCGGACGACACCCGCTTCCACCATGTCGTGGCAGCGCTCGGTTCCGCCACCGCGGCCCGCGCCCTGAGCCTCCTCGAGCACCCGCCGGCTGCTGACAAGTATGACGCGCTGAAGAAGCTCCTCCTCGATGCTTTCGCCCTCTCACCGGCGGCACGCGCACGGCGCCTGCTCGACCTGCTCGAGCTCGGCGACACGCGCCTGTCCGAGCGGATGGACTATATGCTCTCGTTGCTCGGTGAGCACTCTCCGGATTTTCTGTTCCGCGAGCTGTTCCTTCGCCAGCTGCCTCACCCGGTACGCCTCGCCCTGGCTGGCACGTCGCTCACCGATCCCCGTGCCCTCGCCAGGGAAGCCGATAAGATCTCCTCGGCGGGCCAGCACATTGGCGCGGCTACCTGGAGCCTGCCGCCGTCCGAGGCGACGCCCACGATGCCCGAGCGCCCTGCGCGGTTGGAGGCCGAACTGCCGGTGCAACTGGCGGCCGCCACGCCGCGCCGACCGCTTCCGACACGACGGTCGGTGCCTCCACCTGACCAGGCGTGGTGTTATTACCACGCCAGGTTCGGACACAAGGCTCGGACGTGCCGACCCCCGTGCACTTTCGGCAAGTCGGGAAATGGCCGGGCCGGCGTTCATTCCCAACCATGAGCACCGGCCACTCGGGCAACTTGCTTTTTATTCGGGACAAAGCGTCCGGGCGGCGTTTCCTTTGTGACACCGGCGCCCAAATGAGCGTCATACCCGCCTCCGAGCAGGACAGGCGGGACGCCGTTTGCGGCCCCTCTTTGGTCGCTGCTAATGGCTCGGCCATACGCACTTTCGGCCCGCGTGACGTCACCCTCTGCTTCGGCAGCCAGCGCTTTCAGTGGACCTTTGTGACCGCCTGCGTCCTCATGGTTTTGCTGGGCGCCGACTTCCTCTGCACGCACGGGCTGCTGGTCGACGTCAAACGATGTCGCCTTGTCAACGCCGAGACCTTCAGCTCCCTGGCGTGCACGATGAGCAGCTCCGCGCTGACCGAACTGGCGTGCGCCCTCCCGACGGCGAACGAGTTCACTCGCCTGCTCGCGGAATTTCCAGCCCTCACGCGGCCGACGTTTTCGGCCGTCGCAGTGTGGAATGGGATCGAGCACCACATACCCACTACAGGCCCGCCGGTCTACGCCAGGGCCCGCCACCTTGACCCGACCAAGCTCGCCGTGGCAAAGGCCGAGTTCGACGTGTTGGAGCACCTCGGCATCGTGCGGCGCTCCGATAGCGCGTGGGCCTCACCGCTGCACATCGTGCCAAAGCCGGGGGGCGGATGGCGCCCGTGTGGCGACTACCGCCGCCTCAACGATGCTACCACCCCCGACAGGTACCCGATCCCGCACATCCAGGACTTTTCCGCCCGTTTGGCGGGACGGGTCATATTTTCCAAAATTGACCTGATACGGGGATACCACCAGGTACCTGTCCGGGCGGCCGACGTCCCGAAGACGGCAGTCATCACGCCGTTCGGCCTGTTCGAATTTTTGAGGATGCCGTTTGGCCTCAAGAACGCGGCCCAGGCGTTCCAGCGCTTAATGGACGGCGTGCTGCGCGACCTGCCATTTCTTTTCGTCTATCTGGACGACATCCTCGTCGCCAGCACGTCCCGCGCCGAGCACCTCCTCCACCTCCGAACACTGTTCGGTCGCCTCAGCGAGCACGGCTTAATTGTCAACCTGGCCAAATGCCACTTCGGCACGACGACCGTTGACTTTTTGGGCCACCGCATCACCAAGACCGGGGCCGTGCCGCTGCCGACCAAGGTCGAGGCCATCACCACGTTCCCGCGTCCCCGTTCCATCAAGGCCCTACAAGAGTTCCTCAGCATGGTGAATTTTTATCACTGATTCGTGCCCCGCGCTGCTCAGCTCATGCGGCCCCTTTACGAGGCCCTCCGGGGCAAGCCGGCCAAGCATGACATCGTTTGGTCCGCGGCCATGGACGCGGCCTTCGCGAGCGTGAAACGGGCCCTCGCCGACTCAACGCTGCTGGCTCACCCGGTGCTCAACGCACCCATCGCCCTAACTACGGACGCCTCCAACTACGCGGTGGGCGCCGTCCATGAACAATGGGTGGACGGGGTTTGGCAGCCACTCGCTTTTTTCAGCCGGCAACTCCGGCCGAACGAGTTAAAATACAGCACGTTCGACCGCGAGCTGCTCGGTCTATTCCTGGCCGTTCGCCATTTCCGACACCTCCTGGAGGGCCGCCCGTTCACGGCTTTCGTCGACCACAAGCCGTTGGTCTACGCAAAGGCCAAAGTCACGGAGCCGTGGTTGGCCCGCCAGCAGCGCCACCTCGCCGCCGTGTCGGAATTCACCACGGACATCCGGCACGTCGCCGGCAAAGACAACGCCGTGGCCGACTGTCTTTCTCGGGGCAGCGCGAACGCGGTCCACCTCGGCGTGGACTTCACGCTCATGGCGGCCGACCAGACCACCGACACCTCGGTGCAGGCCCTCCGGGCGGCGGACATAGGCCTCCGCCTGGCCGACATCCCCTTCGCGGGCACCGTCCTGCTCTGCGACGTCTCCCAGGGCCAGCCTCGCCCCATCGTGCCCGTTTCCTGGCAGCGCCGCATCTTCGTCTCCATCCACGGCCTTTCTCACCCGGGCCGGAAAGCTTCTCAGAAGCTGGTGTCGGCGCGTTTCGTCTGGCACGGCCTTCGACGGAACGTCCGCGACTGGGCCAACGCCTGCACAGCCTGCCAGCGGGCCAAGGTCCACCGCCACACCCAGGCCCCGCTAGCACCTTTCACCGTGCCTGCACGGCGTTTCGACCACGTCCACGTGGACCTGGTGGGTCCCCTGCCCCCATCGCGGGGGTTCACCCACCTGCTCACCATGGTGGACAGGACCACCAGGTGGCCGGAGGCCGTGCCCCTCACCTCCACCACCACCGCCGACGTGGCGCAGGCGTTCATCGCCACCTGGGTCACGCGCTTCGGCGCACTGGCGGACATCTCGTCCGACCGCAGCCCACAGTTCACGTCCGAACTTTGGGGCGCGGTCGCCCGCTCGTTGGGGGTCACGCTGCACCGCACCACGGCCTACCACCCCCAAGCCAACGGGTTGTGCGAGCGGTTTCACTGCTCCATGAAGGCCGCACTCATGGCCGGCCTTCAGGAGGACGGTTGGGCCGACCGGCTGCCGTGGGTCCTTTTGGGCCTCCGCACGGCCCCCAAGGAGGACCTCCGGGCGTCCGCCGCCGAGCTCGTCTACGGCCAGCCGCTCCGCGTCCCGGGCGAGTTCGTGCCTGACGCTACCAGTCCCTGGTCCACTGCACACCAGCGCTCGGACCTCCAGGAGGCCGCCCGACGATTTGCCCCCGTGCCACCGTCCCGCCATGGTGGCCCCCAGTCCTACATCCCCCCGGCGCTTCGCACAGCGGAGTACGTCTTTGTGCGTCATGACGCGCACCGGGGGCCACTCCGGCCGCCGTACGACGGGCCCTTCCGGGTCCTGCGACGGGGCGACAAGTCCTTCGTCGTCGACTTCGGCGGCCGTTCGGACCGGATCTCTGTGGACCGCCTCAAACCGGCGCACGTGGACGTCGACCGACCACCACGGTTGGCCCTTCCTCCGCGGCGAGGCCGCCCCCCGTCCACAGTTCCCCCCGCTCGACCACCCACCACCACATCGGACCCCCCCCCCCCCACCACCCTCCAGGGGTCGCTTCGGCCGGGTCATCCGGACCCCCCTTAAATTGACCCTGCCGGTGCAGGTCGATTCTGGAGGGGCGTGTGTAGCGGTTCCCGCTGGATGTACACAATCGCCTTGCACCTGCCAGGACGCGGCCAGGGCGTGATCGCCATGCCGGGCTTGTCCGGACGGGCCCAGACGCGCCTCTCCTGGGCATGCCCGGACTCGCTGTTCCCGGGCACGCCCGAACCTCCCGGGTACGCCCGGTCTCGTCTTTCCCGGGCATGCCCGCTCTCGCCTTTCCAGGGCTCGCCCAGAGCGCCCGGGCACGCCCAGCCTCGACTTGCCAGGCCGCGTCCAGGACGCCCGGGCATGTCCAGACTCGCCTTTCCAGGGCTCGCCCAGAGCGTCCGGGCATGCCCGCTCTCGCCTTTCCAGGGCTCGCCCAGAGCGCTCCGGCACGCCCAGCCTCGACTTGCCAGGCCGCGTCCAGGACGCCCGGGCATGTCCAGACTCGCCTTTCCAGGACTCGCCCTTGACACCCGGGCATGCCCGGTCTCGGTTTTCCCGGGCAAACGCCCCGGCATAAATGTGTATATATATTGCTGCCCGATAAACGGGCTTTTCAGAATACCTGAACTGTTTTGTTTCAATAAAGCAACTCGGACAAATTCCGTCTTTGGTCGCGTCAATTCTTTCGACTCGCGTTGGAGCGCAGCTCCTTCAATACCAACTGGAAAGCATGGTGGTGGAAATATTATGGTTTGGGGCAGCTTTGCTGCATCAGGGCCTGGGCAGCTCACCATCATAGAATCCACTATGAATTCTTCATTGTACCAGAGGGTGCTTGAGGATAATGTGAGGCCATCTGTCGGAAAGTTGAAGTTCAACCGAAGGTGGACCTTCCACCATGACAATGACCCTAAACATACCAGTAAATCCACCAAGGAATGGCTGAAAAGAAAGAAATGGAGGGTTCTGGAATGGCCAAGTCAAAGCCCGGATCTAAATCCCATCGAGATGTTGTGGGGGGATTTGAAACGAGCTGTGCATGCAAGAAACCCCTCAAACATCGCACAGCTGAAAGAATTGTGCATGGAGGAGTGGGCAAAAGTTTCTCCCAGTCGATGTCAGAGACTGGTGGACATTTATAAGAAACGCCTTCTTGAGGTTGTTTCTGCCAAAGGGGGCAATACCATCTATTAGAGCCAAGGGTGTATGTACTTACTTTTTCCACACGTGAAATTTGCATTTATGTTTATTTAAATTATACAATGGACTACAAAATGTAAATGTTTCATGATATTTGTTATATTATATCACCTTTATCTATCAATATTGTTGAAATGAAGATCAAATAGCTGTATGTTGATATATGTTGAAAAAGTCAAAACTTTACTTACTTTTTCACGTGACTGTATACATATATATATATATATCACCGCATAATTCAAAACACCTCACCACCACATATACGCCACATTATTAAAAGCACCTCACTGCCATGTTGTTAAAATTACATCACCTCTACCTAATTACCAACTCCTGCTGTGCAATTCAAAACACCTCATCACACATCACAGGGCTTGTTTTAACTGTGGATAATGACTGTACATAAGGTTTTTTTTGTACGCAGAGTCGAGGCTCGTGTTAGAGCTAAAAAAATCCTGCTCATGTAAGAGCTAAAAGTTGCTGTTGTCGTGATTTACACCAATCATAATACACACATTTCTTTTCCACAAATGTATTTCTAATATTCATGACATTACAAATTCATAATAAATTGAAGTTGACTTTAATTTGGAAAAATTCTTTTTCAATAAATTAAATAAAGAATAAAAAACACCTTTAGGACATAAACCATTTTTATTTTTTTTGGTATACAGAATTGAGGCTCGTGTAAGAGCTAACACGTTGAACATGAAAACATGCACAGACATATAAAACATACAATGAAGGGAGCGGGAGACAAGAGGGGGAGAGAGAGGGAAGCACACAAGCACAACAACAGAAGAGAACAGGGACATCGGTGGATCTGTGGGAGGGGGAGGGCTGGGGGAGCAAGGAGGAGGGGTACACGTTGTAAAGCAAATGAACACTACTAGAAATTCCAGGAAAGACGTTGGGGATTGAAAAAAGTGGATTTGGGGTGTTTTAATGGGGGTAGAAAAGATCAAGGTTTTAAATGGGGGAAGATAGGAGATGGTGGTGAACAGCTGTTTTGAAGACATGGTGTATAGCACTGGTACCTCACTATTATTTTATTTTCATAAATGTAACAATGAAAAACAAGGCATTTCCCAAGACATAATATTTCTGCTGATATTATTTGATGCCACATTCACATTATCATGCATAACGCCGACACTGAGGCAAATGTGTCTAACGGCCCCGCCCCCATCAAGCTGATTGACAGTCATAGCCTCACCTACCCCAGTCCTATTCTTTTACTTCGGAATGTGGTTTTATGTACTTTTCGTGGAATCCTTTCAAGCTATGAGAATTGTAATACCAAAGGATGTTGCAGGAAGTAAAACTCTGTCGAATGGTAGCAGAATCATTGCCATTGATATAGGCAGCTCGGAAATATGCCGTCTGAAGAAGATTATTATTATTATTATTATTATTATTATTATTATTATTATTATTAACAAGAAGATGAATTCCCGGGTTTTACCGATCTCGTTTTTTTCTTTATTTTGCTTTTGCCTTGGTTTGGAGAACTGAAAAGTGATCCCGCCGAGACAATCAGCTGAACAGACCAGGTAGGCTCTCATATGTAGCCTAAGCGAGTTTTTTTTAAAGAAGATACTCCAACTTTAGTTTTGTATGTAGCAGATGGGAGCGACATTTTTTTCTGCGCCATCCCTACATAGAGAGTACTCGCATACTCTCTGATATATATATATATATATATATATATATATATATATATATATATATATATATATATATATATATATATATATATATATATATATATATATATATATATATATATATATATATATATATATATATATATATTGTTACGGACACGACTTTGATGTTATGCTGGGCCGAGCGGAATGGCCGCCGTGTTCGCACAAGTTACCCGATTATTCTCGAACCTTGGCCGAGTCGCGCTACGCTAAATCAATTGAGGAAAGGACACAACGGCTGGGTTTAAAATGACACGACACCAGGGGTACGGTTCTCAAGACCTTCGGAGGAGGTTATAATATTGCGGAAGGTTAGATTACAGGGATGAGAGGGACAGCATAGAAAGATAGGCACTTAATTACGGTCTTATAGTAGCCCCGACAGACGACAGACAAACAGGACAAAACTGACTCACACGGGGATTGATGGCAAGGAAAGCGGGTAGTCGATGGCGCAAGGTGCACCTTGGCTCAGGGACAGAATCGACCCGGTCCGGTCCAAAGATGCGGGGAGGTCGCTCAGCGCTCGGGGAGGTCGCGACTTGTCTTTTCAAGCTGGGGGCGCATCTCACGTCACGTCCGGTAAGTCGCTGCGTATATCCGGCGGGGAGTGACACGCCCTCGGCTAGTTAGCTCCGCCCCAGATGGAATCGGTCCGCCCTTCTTATTGGGTGCGGGGGGGTTACCGGCTCCGCCCCTGACGAGGAGCTGACAGCCAGCCCCTTCGTGGTAACCCCGGGGAGCGCATGGGCAATGGCGGCTAACCACGCCGGAGGGAGGACGCACACTCCCCGCGCCGCGCCGCCCCCAATCTCCTCTGTTGTTGTAGTAGTTGTTGTTGTTGTTGTTGTTGTTGTTGTTTCATGGGGAAGATGGGAGGAGGTATGGGGAGGTCCTAAACTCACTACTGGTGCCATACAATCACATTCTGGTGCAACGAAGAGTCAGAATTAATGGAAACGAGTCCTTAACTGACATAGACTAAGAATAACTAGCAAGATGTCCGAAAGTTGTCTACGTGAGATGCGGTGGACCTGGGCACGACATTTAATGGGGGAAAAAGGGGAAGGTCGGTTCTACAGAGTGTTATTTACAGGCAATGGGACTAGGGAATGGGGGATTGGGGATAGTTGGGGAGTATTGGGGAAATAGGGGAATATTTACAAGCGGATATGGAGGCCAAATGCCATATCCGCAACATTGCACCCTTCTCTACCCTCGGGGCGTCCCGACCCGATAAATTTTTACCTATTTTAGTGTGGCACTCAGATGTAGTTCCCTCTACTATTAACTCTACCCTGAGTGCGACAGTTTTACAGATATTCACAAATGAGTAAATATGTCCCCCTGCGACGTTGCACCCTTCTCCTCACAGAAACACGCCCACAGGATAACCGAATCGCGGAAAGAATCCTCAAACTAAACATACAGCCGGTAGGGAGCATTATTTACAAGACTACGCTGATATTTACACTACGATCCAGGACCTGTTTTTGGAGGAACACATGCAGATGTTATGCATCGAGAGAGCACGCATGCCAGCATCGATACACCAACCCACGAGTGCTTTGTGGCCTTACGGCCTTTAATAACGTGCAGAGCACCCCTTCCCAGCACCAAAAGCACCACCCCATCACACAGTCAGCACCATCCGGTGCAGTCACCATTGTTCATTAAAATAAAAACAACAACCCCTAACCCTGCAGGTGTCTCTTGCTCTTCGTGTGGTGCACTTGGCCTTCTGGCTTCTTTCAAAATAAAGAAAGGCGCCAACCGCGTCCATTTCTTTATTGTGGCCATCAGGGGGCCAACTAAAAGTGGTTCACCTGTATGGCATAGGTGCCACGTTGACCCATAGGTCCATCCACGGGTGGTGCTTGGCCGCAAAAGAACTGCGGTCCATTGTGGGTGGCCACCAACATTGCGGTCCATATGGTGTATCGATCCAGGCAGCAAGCAGCGAAAGAGCAGGCCCACAACTGCGGAGCCAGCACCTCTCTCTCCTCTCTCTCTGCCCCAAAGCCAGATCCTCGGAGGTGGGAGACAAAAGAAGCAGACAAGTGAGTAAGGTGGTAAGGGCGCAAAAGTGCACGCAATGCAAGGTAATGCACACTGGGGGCACATGGGAACCAGGTGAGACAGGTACGTTCCTACCGTACGCCCCCCCCCCCCACCAGGTAACCTACATGGCCCCTCCCTTACCCCTTACTGTATCCACAAAACACAACACTACCCATAAACATCTACTTTACAAATCAACAAACGTCCCTACTGTCTTCCCCGTTCCTCCCATAAACCAAATTCGTCTTCTCTCCCTCCTCACCAATCAAATTTGCCATTTTCAACTCAACATCAAAATTTGCCATTACCAATTCATCATCAGTCCCTCCTAGGGAGGGAGAGATGGAATCACCCCAATGTCTCATCCACGTCGTGATGCGTCTCACAAATCCAACAGCAATCCTTTCTTCCTGCAACAGAACAAAGAAAACACAGGTGTGGAGTCATCATCACCACAGGTAAGTGGCTGCGTATGGTGCGACAGGTTCATCAATCCTAACTATTTCCTAAATGACTTTAACAACTTTACATTACCCGGGGTCTTTCTCCTGCCAAACCATTGGCCCTCTTACACTATGGGTTCTAAAAACCAATTCCCATTGGCCAAACTGTGGTGCTTTTCAATTTGGGGTCTCACTCCCCCGATTCATCTCCCGGTGCCCTCGCACAATTTCTGGGCTGTGGCGTGTACCTCTCCCAGCGGGTCTACCCACCTGCACACCTCCACCACTGCAGTTGCCTCTGAGCTTACCTGCTCCTTACCCTAACCTAACTACCTGGGGAAGGCCCTCTGGCGCTCTCCCCACTCGGTGCCCTCTCTGGCACTGGGCTACCCGGGTCCGTCCTCCGGATCCTCGGGCCCCATCCACAACTCTACCGGCTCCCAGAGCCCACCTGCGGCCTCACCTGGCCGACATCCTCACAGTGGTGGAGTGCCCAACCAACTACACACACTAACAGGCTACACGCCCAGCCATTTCCACAACACTAATGCACCCATCCACAATACCATTCTGTCACCCGCACCACAGATGCCAATATCCAACCACAATTTACCTATACCCTCTACCTAACACTTACACTACCCGCCCCGGGTACTCGTGAAAGGGGTCCACTCTTCCCCCATCCACACCTTCGCACCATGCACACCACTCCGTACCACTTACTCCAACTCTCTCCACACACCTGTACCTGCACACCTGTGCTCTCACACCTGGTGCCACCTGCACCCTTCTCTCCCCAAGCGCATTCGCGCTGATCCACAACACTCACTACTCACACACTGCTCCACACTGCTCCACACACCTGTCCAGTTGCACACCTGTGCAATCACACCTGTTCAATTCTCAACCACACGGCATCATCTCATCTAACTACTCCCCTCTGAAACTTGCGCTTCCCAGTCGTCCCTTTAAACTATTGCGCTCCCACGTCATTATCATCCACACTAATCTACCTGCGTCCCCACTACAGGTATCAGTCACTAACTAAACTTAACGTCACCTAATGTCATCTTCTAGGGCCCTATCAATATAACCTAACCCACCCGGGCTAGTTTTCACTGCCATCAACCCCATAAGCTATTGCTCCTTTGCCCCACTATGGGAAGGGTGGCAGGGATGCCCCCCTTACCCACCGGGCCCATCGCTCACTACCAATTTTGCACATCCAATTTCAACAAATCAAAAATTTGCCAATCCTACTCATCATCTGCCAATCACTACTGCCAATCCCTTGCCAATCATCAAATTTTGTTTTTCTCTAATTTTGGGTCCAAAACACTAACCTCATCACCCAGTCTACTCACTAATGCCTCTCGGTGCGCCAATTCCTGTCCAAAGCCCGGCTTCGTAAAGCCAAGCCATGAATGCGGGTTGTTTGGTGCCAGCGGCTGGATACGTCCCGCATTCGGTGCAGGGACGGGGGCTTACCCGGACCGAGATCCCACGCACCATCTCGGCGTGGAGCCATCCAATGTCCCGATCTCGACCTGCCGGACTGCCTCAACAAAAAGTGGTCGCCATGACGACCCTTTCTATCGGGCTGCCCGCTCCGCCTAGTGGAGCACGGACGCGGCCGTTCAAAGCGAGGCCCAGCACGCACCGAGGGCCCGATTCGGCTAAAAGTCGCTCTAACCTCTAAACCGGTTACCGTCGATGCTTCACCTGGACGCTTACACCCCGCAGCCCGTTCCTTGCTCACACATCCAGCCGTTTCCATGCTCCTCGTACCTTTCCTTACACACCCAGGTACACCCATTCCACTCACAGCCTTGGTCACACACCTGACCACCGAACACTTTGGCACACATTCGTTGGTCGCACACCTCACCAACACACCTCTTCGCGCCCCCTCCTCTGTCACCTCCTCTGTGACAATCACAGGTGTGCTCTCATTCGCACACCCAACCACGTGCCTCACCACCAACTCCAGCGTGCATTCCCACTCACGCTCCTTGTCACTCTCACTCCTCTCACCACCACTCTTGACAACGCACTCACCCTTACTCATGCACCCGTCCGTTACACACCTTTCTCGCGCACACTCTCCCGTCACACCCTCTGTAACACTTACCACACCGCGCTTCCATGTGCTCCCTCGCACACGCGCTACGACCGACTCACTCTCGCCAGCACCCTCACTCCTTGGCACGCACTTTTTCCTCACACACCCCAGAGTCGGACTTTCTCGCACACCTCCTTTTTCGCACACCAGACCTGTCGCACACTTCACCAACGGCCTCTCACGAACACCCGGGTCTATCTCGACCCCCAAGCTTATTAAATCCCCTGGCGCATCATACGCACGACCATATTGGTCACCACTTACACCGGGTCCTCTTCCTCTTCGCTTCTCCTCCATCACCTGCGAATCCCTCATCCGGTTAATGAGCACATCATCACGATCCAAACACAGACTTCGGACCAATTCTTTTATCTCCTCTTTTATCTCTTTCTTATCCCCTCTCCGTCGCTTCTTAATTTCGCTCATCCCTTCTTCCACTTCTTCTAATTTCTGCTTCACCTCTTTTATTCCCCGGTACGTCTCCTCAAGCTCGTCCTCCAAGGCTACCTTGACCGTTTCCATGTGCGTCCTCACCTGCCGGTCCTTCGTCTCCATTACCTCTATCACCTCGTCCAACCTCGTTGTCAATCCCTCACGTACCATCTGACATTCCCTTTTTGTCGCTATCAAGTCGTTTTTTATGTCGTTTTGTGTCGCTTTTAACCCTCCTAATACCGCTGTGTTCTTCCAAAGTCTACCAGGTAAACCTGGTCCCCCAACTCCTTTTGTCCCACTGTCAGTTGTTCTACTCCCAGCGTCAACTCCTCTATACCCCCTTGCAATTTTACAGTCCCCTTTCTCACCTCCTTCTCCATGCGCTCCTTACAGTGCCTCACCTCCTCGCGCACTCCTCCGACCTCCTCACTCACTCCTCTTCTGATCTCCTCTCCCATCACTTGCATCTCCTGCCCAGATGCCACCCTCATCTGCTCCATTTCCTCCCTGTGAGCATCCAGTTTGGTTTCTACCCCCATTCTGACCCCCTCTATCTGCTGCCCCATTTGTTTAACTTCCCTTGCCGCTTTGTCCCTCATGTCCCTCAATTTGCCTTCCATCCTGTTTTCTAACCCCTCTAACCCCTTTTGCATCCCTTCCATTTGATTCTCTTGAGTGGCCATTCTGTTTTCTACCCCCATTAACCCATTTCTCACCTCTTTTATCCCGTTGTCTAACCCCTCAAAATTATTGTCTAACTTCCCAAATTTCTTGTCTAACTCCTCAAAATTATTGTCTAACTTCCCAAATTTCTTGTCTAACTCCTCAAAATTATTGTCTAACTTCCCAAATTTCTTGTCTAACCCCTCACCGGTACCCCTCGCTTCGTCCCTCATTACCCCCATTTGGTTTCCCATTACCCCCAATTGCTCACTCTGAGCATCCATCCGGTTCCCCATTACCCCCATTTGGCCCTCCAATCGCTCACCCAATCGCTTTCTATCAGCTCTCATTTGCTCACTATTAGCCCTCATATCGTCCTTCTGCAGGTTGAGGGACGCCTGCATTTGCGCCATAAATTGCTCCATGAGGGCCTGCATTTGGGCCATCCCTCCCACTTGTGCAGCGGGTGCGGCCGCCGTAGCTATGTGCGAGGCGCCATTTCGCGCGCCCGCAACGTCGGGCGCAACGACGCTATTTTGTGCGTCTGCTACCCTCACTGCTTCACTCTCCTCTTGTCCCTCATTTTGGTCCTGGATCGACCCTGCCTCACTCTCCTCTACCGGACCCCAGCCGACTTGGTCTGCCATAGCGCGACTTTCAAAATTCGGGTTTTTATATTTGGTAAAACACAATCAAATTTCGCCGTTATAATTTCGAGCGCGGGAAACGCGCTCCGGATCGAATTCTACCTCCCAACACCAATTGTTACCCTAGTGGTACAATTGGTGTTCCAAAATTTGGGCCTAATAAATTTAGTCCCAGGTCCGAATCCGACACTCCTGACACCAATTGTTATGGACACGACTTTGATGTTATGCTGGGCCGAGCGGAATGGCCGCCGTGTTCGCACAAGTTACCCGATTATTCTCGAACCTTGGCCGAGTCACGCTACGCTAAATCAATTGAGGAAAGGACACAACGGCTGGGTTTAAAATGACACGACACCAGGGGTACGGTTCTCAAGACCTCCGGAGGAGGTTATAATATTGCGGAAGGTTAGATTACAGGGATGAGAGGGACAGCATAGAAAGATAGGCACTTAATTACGGTCTTATAGTAGCCCCGACAGACGACAGATAAACAGGACAAAACTGACTCACACGGGGATTGATGGCAAGGAAAGCGGGTAGTCGATGGCTCAAGGTGCACCTTGGCTCAGGGACAGAATCGACCCGGTCCGGTCCAAAGATGCGGGGAGGTCGCTCAGCGCTCGGAGGTCGCGACTTGTCTTTTCAAGCTGGGGGCGCATCTCACGTCACGTCCGGTAAGTCGCTGCGTATATCCGGCGGGGAGTGACACGCCCTCGGCTAGTTAGCTCCGCCCCAGATGGAATCGGTCCGCCCTTCTTATTGGGTGCGGGGGGGTTACCGGCTCCGCCCCTGACGAGGAGCTGACAGCCAGCCCCTTCGTGGTAACCCCGGGGAGCGCATGGGCAATGGCGGCTAACCACGCCGGAGTGAGGACGCACACTCCCCGCGCCGCGCCGCCCCCAATCTCCTCTGTTGTTGTAGTAGTTGTTGTTGCTGTTGTTGTTGTTGTTTCATGGGGAAGATGGGAGGAGGTATGGGGAGGTCCTAAACTCACTACTGGTGCCATACAATCACATTCTGGTGCAACGAAGAGTCAGAATTAATGGAAACGAGTCCTTAACTGACATAGACTAAGAATAACTAGCAAGATGTCCGAAAGTTGTCTACGTGAGATGCGGTGGACCTGGGCACGACATTTAATGGGGGAAAAAGGGGAAGGTCGGTTCTACAGAGTGTTATTTACAGGCAATGGGACTAGGGAATGGGGGATTGGGGATAGTTGGGGAGTATTGGGGAAATAGGGGAATATTTACAAGCGGATATGGAGGCCAAATGCCATATCCGCAACAATATATATATATATATATATATATATATATATATTGTTATGGATATGAGGATTGTGTTTTTTTTATTGTGTTTTTTATTATTAGTGCTTTATTCTGGACCCTCCTTACTCCAGTTATGTATAAAGGTCAAAGGGCGTCCCATAATTAGGTCATAAACAATCACGTCAGCCAATCATAGATTTCCCCCTTGTTGATAGTTATATCTTTATTATGTGTATTAGGGTAAGGCCTTGTCTTCCATTAAGATGACACTCCATTGCACCAAGTGAAACAAGATAGATCCCCTTTCATTCCCATTCCCAAAATCTCCATTTCCAGCTACATCCCCTCCAAGTCTCCATTGCAAACCGCACTGGGCAGTTTGCCAGGTTTGTTACAGCGGTGGGTTGCTGATTTCGCCCCAAAGCCGCCATTAAGCATGTGCTCAGCTCGGGGAAGAAGGGCGTGCCCGCCCATCGTCATCAAGGGTGGAGTCAGAGGGCCTGTGCCCACCAACCAGGGCCGAAGCGAGCTCACCGGGGGGCGGGTCCTGAAGGCCGGCGGCTTGATCGCCGGAGGCGCTATAAAAAGCGCGTGCGCAAGAGCCGAGGAGTTGTTGGACCAAGAGAGAAAGAGTAGTTGGACAGGGAGACGTGCAAGTTGTTGAGTTGAGTGGTTGGACCAGATGAGCTTTGACAAAACGAGAGAGACGAGTCCTAAAAAGAGCACATGACGTCCACCCAGCCGCAGCAGCAGCAGCAGCCACAGCAGCAACAACAGCCGCTTGGGGCCTGGACGGCAGTTTTGAGCAGGGCCGCGAAGGAACGGCGGCTGCGAAACGCGCCGATCGTGCTGCAGGACCCGTTGGACCTTCCTCTCCCTCCAGCCATCCACCTCCTGCCTTTCCATCCTTTTGTGTACGTGAGTTTGTTCTGTGTGTCTTGTCCCTGGGTTAATTAAGACTGTAGGTAAGCTAGCGATTTTCACTGTGTCTCTAATATCTTCTGTACATTATTTTATTATCTTTCCTTCTTCCTTGGTTACTTTGAGCGTGTAAATAATAGGAATAAATTTAGTAGTATTGCCAACCTTTTTGTCTTCTTCTTCTTCTTCACATCCGTGTCGCCTTTGTCTTTTCCCTATTGAATATCTGTGGCGCGATCCGGCCAACGTTCAGGAATCGGGTTGGTCGGGGTAACTGTTCGGCCGCGGTGCCATCCGCTCGGCAAACAACATCTTATCCGCGGTCCATAACAATTGGTGTCAGGAGTGGGATCGGACCCGAAGCGCACTTAACGCGCTCAAAATTACGAGCTGCTGAAATTTGTTTTGTTTTAGAAAAACCTGAATTTTGAAATTGCGCCATGGATAGTCAAGGCGATCGGATGCCGGTGGGGGCAATAGAAGAGGGGTTAGGAGTAACCCAGGATCAGAGGGAAGAAATAGAGGAGAGCAATGAGGAGGTGGTTGAGGAGGTATCAGGCGCACAAAATGGCGCCCTCGCGCACATGGTTATTGCGGCACCAAATTTAGCCGCGCCCGTGGTCGCGGCAGCCGAGCCCGCAGTGCCAATGGACTTTTGCCTATTTATGACGCATTTCATGGCATCTATGAAGGGTGGCAGTAGGGGATTGGATGCAATGATGACTACCCAGGGAATCGACATGAAAAAAAGGAGGAAGGAAGCAAGGGACAACCAGGAGGGATATCGGGAGCGAATAAACGACAGCATAAAAAAAAATGGGGGAGATTGTAGACGGCATGGGAGGCGGGAGAGGCACATCGGTGCACGACGAGGTAAAGCAGGTCGAGAAGCGCTGGTTGAGCGAGGCGGAGAAAAGCGCGGTACAATGACGGGGAAAGAGATCGCGACCCGGGGTATGGAGCAGCCGGCGACCGCTGAGGTAGAAGAGGGTGTTTTATTAAAGCCAGCGGTCGTCGAGGGGAATAAAGAAAAAGCAGTAGTGGGTATAATTAAAATTGAAGAGATGACGGAGGTAGCCCAGGAATCGGAGGAAGGAATGGAAACTGTACAAAGTCCGTGCTCACATCACGATGCTGTGCTTAATAACCCAAATGAAGATTTGCAGGTGCGCGTGGAGAAGGGAATCCCCCAGGTGAGTCATGCTGTGTATTGTGCTGGGAGATTTTGCAGGAGGATGTTTGACGACAAGAGAATTGTCGCGCGATTGGGATCGATTTGGCACCCGGGCGTTGGTGAAGGGTCCCATGTGAGTGGAAATGGCATGCGTGTGAAAACAAAGTGTGCGTCGGCGAGTGGGTGTGTTATAAAGTGTGGGAGTGAAACTGAGTGCGAGCGAGAATGCACGTCGGGGTGTACGGAGTGTGACACGAGGAGTGAGTTGGTGGTGGAGCGGGTGCGAGGATGCACGTATGGGATGAACGGCGAGGGTGTGCGAGAAAGCACACCTGAGTTGGTGGTAGCGCGAGTGCGAGGGAGCACATCGGAGCGCGGTAGTGGGTGGATGCAAGAGTGCACGCCCATGGTGAGTGTTACGGAGGACGTAACGGAGGAGAGGTGTGGACCGAGGTGTGCGGACGGCGAGTGTGCGCAAGAGTGTGCGCGAGAGGTGTGGTGTGTAACAGGGAGTGCGTTGATGGAATGGACGGAGTGTGTGGAATGTACGGTCGGCGTTGGAACGCCGGGTTTTGTGAGTGTCAAAAGGGTCGCGTGTGCGTGTGGGCATGCGAGTAAAGCATCGACATTGGACGGGTTAGCGTTTAGGGCGACGGATAGCCGATGCGAGCACTCGGGGCGCGGTGCGCTTTGTTGGATGCAAGGCCCGGCGCGGATCGATGCTGCGTCGCTTCTCTTTGAAGCGTCTTTGCCGATTCGGGCTTGGCCCCGCCCTGCACGGTCGAGTCCGGCCCTTGTCGGGCGAGGCGACCGGTCCGGTTCAAGGGCGAGTGGGAGGAAGCGGAACGGTGCCCCCTCGTGGGGACGGGGTTCCGACCGGGCGAGCCTCAGCCATCGGGCCCGGCACCGCAAGGTACCGAGCCGCGATGATGCGTGGAACCTCGGCCCGAGCATGCCTCCTCCCCAGAGTCGTGAATGCCGGACAGATCCAACTGCAGGCGACCAAACCACCCGAATTCATTGCTCGGCTTTGCGAAGCCGAGTTTTAATGATGTGACGACGCACCGAGGCTCAGATAAAGTGGACTGTGATGATGATGATGATACTGATAGTGTTTTGGCCCAGAAATTAGAAAAACAAAATTTGAGGATTGGCAGTGATGATTGGCAGAGGATTGGTAAATGATTGGCAAATCTTTGATTGGCTGAAATTTGGTGTGCAAAATTGGTAGTGAAAGATACCCGATGTGGTGGGATGGCAACTCTGCCATCTCTCACAGCGGGGGCAAAGAAGCACTAGTGTTATGGGGTTTATGGCAGTGAAAACTAGCCCGGGAGGGTTTGGATAATGTGTAGGGACCTAGAGATTGACAATAGGTAACGGTAAGGTTAAGTAGCTACATTGGACAGGTAGCTGGGGACATAGAGAGGGTAGTTTGGATGATAATTACGTGGTATATGCTTAGTTTAAAGGGAAGACGGGGAGCACTAAGTTAGCAGGGCACCAGGTAGTTTAGATGATGCCGTGTGTATGGTGAACAGGTGTGATTGCACAGGTGTGCAACTGAACAGGTGTATGGAGCAGTGTTTGAGTGAGTGATGGTGATGAGTATTGTGCTGACCAAATGGTCCAGGAAGGAAGGAGGGTGCAGGTGGCACCAGGTAAGATTGCACAGGTGTGCAACTACAGGTGAATGGAGAATGGTTGTATGGAATAAATGGTATGGAATATATGGAGTATTGGAATGGATGGTCGTGGAGTGAGTATGGTGGAAATTGTGGAGTGGAGTGGATGGTGCGAAGGTGTGAATGGGGGAAGAGTGGACCCCCCATCACGAATACCTGGGGCGGGCAGTGTAAGTGTTAGGTAGAGGGTACAGGTAAATTGTGGTTGGATATTGGCATCTGTGGTGCGGGTGAAAGAATGGTATTTGGATGGGTGCATTAGTGTTGTGGAAATGGCTGGGCGTGTAGCCTGTTAGTGTGTGTAGTTGGTTTGGGCACTCCACCACTGTGAGGATGTCGGCCAGGTGAGGCCGCAGGTGGGCTCTGGGAGCCGGTAGAGTTGTTGTGGATGGGGCCCGAGGATCCGGAGGACGGACCCGGGTAGCCCAGTGCCAGAGGGCACCGAGGGGTGACAGAGCCAGGAGGGGCCTTCCCCAGTTAGATAGGTTAGGTAAGGAGCAGGTAAGCTCGGAGGCAACTACAGTGGTGGAGGTGTGCAGGTGGGTAGGCCTGCTGGGAGAGCTACATGCCCCAGCCCAGAAATTGTGCAAGGGCACCGGGAGATGAATCGGGGGAGTGAGACCCCAAATTGAGAAGCACCACAGTTGGTCAATGGGAATTTGGTTTTTAAAACCACATAGAGTAAGATTGCCAATGGTTTGGCAGGGAAAGACCCCAGGGTAGTGTAAAGTGTGTTTAAGTCATTTAGAGGATAGTTAGGATTGAAGTCTCCTCGCACCATCTGCATCCACTCACCTGAGATGACGTACCTCCACACCATGCCAGGTGGTTTTTAATTATTATTGATGCAAATGTTTGGAATGTGAGACGCATCATGACGTGGGTGTGACATTGTGCTTGATGTTCCATCTCTCCCTCCTTATGAGGATTGATGATGAATTGGTGATGGCAAATTTTGGATAGAGGGATTGTGGGAACGAATTTGGTATAGGGGAAATATGGGGAAGACGTGACATTAGCGACGAATTTGTAAAGGTGTAGATTTTGTAAATATGGGGTAAGGGCAAGGGTAGAGTAGGTGACAAGGGGGGGTGACGTACGGTTGGGACGAGTTTTTCTCACTTCGCTCTCCGTACGCACTTCACCTTGCATTGCCTTATTGATGTGTACCCTTGTGACCTTACCCCTCGCTCATCTGTCTTTTCCCCCCTTTGTCTCCCACATGAGGACCTGTGCGCCACTGGGCGCCGAGGGGAGCGTGCGTGAGTCCGCCATTGTGCGCCCGGAACTCCCAGAACCAGCTGTCTGCATCGATGCACCACATTATGGACCACATGTCTGTGGCCGAGCACCACTTATGGACCCCATGGGTTGGGGCATGGCCCCTCTGCTGGAACCGGCCATGAAGGCCCGAAATCTTGCTGGTGGACCTTGGCCACAGGGCACCGATGCCCCACAGGTAAACCACACTAGTCGGCCCTGTGGGCCATAAATAAATAAACATGGACACGTTGGGTGCATTTTAATAGTGCAATGAATGGTTGTATGGAATGGATGGTCGTGGAGTGAGTATGGTGGAAATTGTGGAGTGGAGTGGATGGTGCGAAGGTGTGAATGGGGGAAGAGTGGACCCCCCATCACGAATACCTGGGGCGGGCAGTGTAAGTGTTAGGTAGAGGGTACAGGTGCAAATAGTGCAAATAGGCCGCCAGCAAAGAAGATGACAACATCAGGAAGAGAGTAATAGCCAGCAGAGGGAGCCGAAGAGCAAGAGACCACCTGCAGGGTTAGGGGTTGTTGTTTTTATTTTTATTGATGAACAGTGATGACTGTGCACCGATTGGTGCTTGAGGGTGTGTTGGTGCGTTTTGGGTGCTTTCATGGTGCATTGATGCAGAGCAGACTGTCTCCCCCCCCCCCAGAAAGAACAATCACAGGTCCTGGGTTAGTTTTGTAAATAAAATAGCGTCACTGTAAATGATGCTCCCCACCGTCAGTGTATAGTTTGAAGACCATTCCGCAATTCGGTTAGCTGTGGGTGTGAATCTGTTAGGTAGGGTACAATGGAGCAGCGGGACATATTTATTTATGTTTTAAAACTGTCGCACTCAGGGTCAGGTTAAAAGTAGAGGGAACTACACCTACGTGTCACACGAAGTTAAAGTTATAGGCCTGGGACGTGCCTAAGAGGAAGAGGGTGCAGTGTTATGGATATGAGGATTGTGTTGTTTTTTTTTGTGTTTTTTATTATTAGTGCTTTATTCTGGACCCTCCTTACTCCAGTTATGTATAAAGGTCAAAGGGCGTCCCATAATTAGGTCATAAACAATCACGTCAGCCAATCATAGATTTCCCCCTTGTTGATAGTTATATCTTTATTATGTGTATTAGGGTAAGGCCTTGTCTTCCATTAAGATGACACTCCATTGCACCAAGTGAAACAAGATAGATCCCCTTTCATTCCCATTCCCAAAATCTCCATTTCCAGCTACATCCCCTCCAAGTCTCCATTGCAAACCGCACTGGGCAGTTTGCCAGGTTTGTTACAGCGGTGGGTTGCTGATTTCGCCCCAAAGCCGCCATTATGCATGTGCTCAGCTTGGGGAAGAAGGGCGTGCCCGCCCATCGTCATCAAGGGTGGAGTCAGAGGGCCTGTGCCCACCAACCAGGGCCGAAGCGAGCTCACCGGGGGGCGGGTCCTGAAGGCCGGCGGCTTGATCGCCGGAGGCGCTATAAAAAGCGCGCGCGCAAGAGCCGAGGAGTTGTTGGACCAAGAGAGAAAGAGTAGTTGGACAGGGAGACGTGCAAGTTGTTGAGTTGAGTGGTTGGACCAGATGAGCTTTGACAAAACGAGAGAGACGAGTCCTAAAAAGAGCACGTGACGTCCACCCAGCCGCAGCAGCAGCAGCAGCCACAGCAGCAACAACAGCCGCTTGGGGCCTGGACGGCAGTTTTGAGCAGGGCCGCGAAGGAACGGCGGCTGCGAAACGCGCCGATCGTGCTGCAGGACCCGTTGGACCTTCCTCTCCCTCCAGCCATCCACCTCCTGCCTTTCCATCCTTTTGTGTACGTGAGTTTGTTCTGTGTGTCTTGTCCCTGGGTTAATTAAGACTGTAGGTAAGCTGGCGATTTTCACTGTGTCTCTAATATCTTCTGTACATTATTTTATTATCTTTCCTTCTTCCTTGGTTACTTTGAGCGTGTAAATAATAGGAATAAATTTAGTAGTATTGCCAACCTTTTTGTCTTCTTCTTCTTCTTCACATCCGTGTCGCCTTTGTCTTTTCCCTATTGAATATCTGTGGCGCGATCCGGCCAACGTTCAGGAATCGGGTTAGTCGGGGTAACTGTTCGGCCGCGGTGCCATCCGCTCGGCAAACAACATCTTATCCGCGGTCCGTAACAATATATATATATATATATATATATATATATATATATATCAGTCACTATGCGACCTTCATATCATCAGTGGAGAACCGCCAGCAAGGTGTCCCATACAGCTGGTGCTGCACCTTGCTGGGAGCGATACGCACCGCCTGCCACGCGGTGACGTTATCTCTGGTATCCACTCATCATATGGAGTCGACCTGGTTGCGGTTGGGAGTTACTAATAATGGTATCTGTAATCTGGTTCTCCAACCTAATGAGCGGACAACATGACGTCATCGCCATGCACGTCCGCCTTGCCTGCAAAGTTCCAGAGGAACCATCTAGCAGTGCGTCATTACGGATTTATAAATACAGAGTGTGAGTACTGTGATACATACATACTCAACTACATACATACATACATGATACATACATACATACATACTCAAGTGAAAATACATACTCAACTGTGAGTTTTGCATGCACTTGTGACAGTATCTGTATTTATAATCCGTAATGACGCACTGCTAGATGGTTCCTCTGGAACTTTGCAGGCAAGGTGGACGTGCATGGCGATGACGTCATGTTGTCCGCTCATTAGGTTGGAGAACCAGATTACAGATACCATTATATATATATATATATATATATATATATATATATATATATATATATATATATATATATATATAAATATATATATTGTTGCGGATCTCAATCCCGTCGACGTACTGAGGGGGCCCTTCTCCCCCTCGAGCTTCGAGTCCATGAGGCCGCTACCCACTCTACACTCGTGGGGGCGGATTGCTGAGCAATTCCAGCCGCCAAACCCGCAGCGAGCGTGTGGAAGGGTTTCCGGTCATATACCCGAGTACCTTCGATACACCTGCCGCCGCGAGAACGGGGGCTGGACCTCACACAAGTCACGCTGGTCTGATACGCCCGAGCGGTTTGCGTGTCACGTAACTCGTGCCATTAATTACTAGGAACCCGATCGAGCGGTTTTATCTCGTGCAATGCGAGGTGTTTCGGGGTCCTCCCCTATCCTCTGGTCTCGGCAAACCTCCGAACCCTGAGGAAGTCCCCGGCAGAAAAATGTGTTGTCCTTGGTTGAAAACAAGCCAATCAATAACGAGTCCACACCAAGGGTTACAAACAAACCACAATATATTATAAATCCCACACAGGAAGCACGACCCAATTAGTACAGCACTTCACAATATAGTCCTTATCTACAGGTGGCACCACCTTACCGAGCCCCTTCACCCCCAAACTCACGGCCCTTGCCCCAATGTCTCTGTACGCCTCCAAGTCGACGTCGATTCGCTCCAGCGATCGTGGAGTCAATTTGCGATTCCAATCAGGGGAAGCGGAGTCGATCGAACCAACCCGCAGGCCACATGGTCCAATCTCCAGCACGATGGCGGTAGAATGGGAAACTTCCCCAAAGACGATTTCGGGTACGTACCCGGTTGCGGTTCAATCCGCGAGTCTCAATAACCCTCCCACCACCACTGGCTTGTACAGCCGTCCCCGGCAGCCCGCCGGAGAGTAACGCCTGGTCAACGCGCCGCAAAAAACCTGGTCACTGCCGGTGGTGTGCGTGGCGAAGATGGCGGTCGGCTTTCTCTTCGCCCGGGCTTGGAGGTGAGGATACTCGGCAACCTCAACAAGGATACCCGACTATGCAGGCTCCGCAGCAATCCGGCGATCTCCTATCGCGTGGACTTCTGTTCAAGGAGGCAAAGTTCCCTTGTCCTGCACGTTCGGCTGCTCGGTCTGGAGCTGCAATCAGAACACGTCTCCTCACGATCTTTCCCACTTTTCTCTCTCCTCTCCCTATGTCTTCCGGGTCACGATCCGATTTCCGGCCACATTTTACCCGGAGCGCTTTTAACCCTTTTAACCACAATAAGCATCATCAACATCAGCATCATCATGATAACAAGACCCCCATTATTAGGGCCAGTATCCGTAACACTTCCCCCCCTCAAGAAAGAAAGTTTGAACATAGGGAAAACTTTCGTTGTAGGCAAAATTCTTTACACCAACAAGAGTAAGCTCACCCCCAAATCATCAATTCCTGTGAGCAACAACCATCCATAGTTCTCAAAAAATAAAGCGACAAACAGGTGATAGGAGACACCACACCCCCCCCCACAGAATTCCCCAAAGTTAACTCACTCTGGACAACGCGTCCGCTACGACATTGTCCCGGCCCTTCACGTGTTCAATTTCCAAGTTGAACCCCTGCAAAGCCAAACTCCAGCTCCTCAACCTCTGATTTTTAAATTTTTTTAATTTTTTTGAATTAAGGTTAAGGGGCTGATCAAAAAATCCAAAGATAAGTAACCCGATAGCACTTTTTCCGGGAGGCCAAGCCGAGTATTCACTACATGGACGCCTTTAGGAAGGTGGAGTTCACGGTTAGTCCGGGGAGGAAAGTTCACTACATGGACGCCTTCAGGAACGTGGAGTTCACGGTTAGTCCGTGCAGGAAAGTTCACTACCTGGACGCCTTCAGGAACGTGGCGTTCACGGTTAGTCCGTGTAGGAATCTGGGCTCGGCTGCTCCGCCGCATTCCGTGCTTCAACTTCTCCGGACTCCTAATACTTACGGTGGGACCACTTGTCACAGTAGTCACGGGAATAGCGGTCTCCTTCTCGGCCGCTACCCTGATAAACATTCTTTCGGGAGATGCCGTAACTTTGGGAGCCTCCATAGTAATATTGGCTGTGGCCACCACCAAAACTACCGCCAAGTTGTCCTCTTCTGTAGACCTCTCGACGCCTACGAAATGCCTTCCCTACTGTTATGGTCCGACCCTCCAAATCCTTGCCATTCCAATTCTTCTCTGCCTCTATGGCGTCTTTTGTGCTTGCAAACGTGACAAAGCCAAACCCTCTTGACTGTTGCGTTTCCCTTTCTTTTACCAACCGCACTTCCACAAGCGGCCCATATCTGTTGAAGACAGAGGTCAGAACTTCTTCCTCTGTTTTGAAGTTCAGTCCCCCTACAAATAACTTGGTACTTTTGTCGCCATCCCGAACTGGTGTGGTGTTATTTTCCCTGCTGGGCTCTTCACCAACCCTCGGGTTACCATAAACTTGACCACCGGCCAAATCATTCCCGATAACCACAGATACTCCCTCTACAGGAAGCGTGACTTGTAAACCGACGGTGACCGGTCCTGACACCAAATCGGACTCCAAATGGATGACATGAAGTGGAGCACTAACACAGCCACCAATCCCCTGTAAACGAACACTACCCCCCGTTGCCGTCTCCTCGGACCATGGCAAGATGCCTTCAAGCATTAAAGATTGATGTGCTCCTGTGTCCCTCAATACCCTAACAGGTCTCTGGGTAGTCGGGTCTCCATCCAGTGACACAAACCCCTCGGAAATAAATGGTCGGTAACCCTTTTGAGGGCGATTTCTCACAATGGCCATCGCATTTGGAGTCGTACTAGTCAAACTCCGCTCCTGATTTTCCTCTCCCAGAGCATGACAGTTGGACCTCCAGTGTCCAGGTTTATGGCAAAAGGTGCAAGTCGGCCCGGAGGAGAACCTCGTGGTCTGCCAAGGCATGGGGGCGGCGGTCCGTCTCGAGTCCCCCGGACGACAGGTCTGTCTTGGAACCGAAGTCTTCTGATTTCTAGAAGTCTGGGTGTCAAAGTGGACCTCATTTTCATCCCGGGGCCGCCCCCATGGATTCTCATTCTCCGCCCCTGATGTACCATAGCTCCCCTGGCTAGGCCTGGGCAAAAAGTTCGGGTTGAGGAACCCCATCCTGTGTGTTAAGGCATAGTCATCTGCCATGGTGGCTGCCTCATACAACTTTGGTACTTTCCTTTCCTCCAGATGTATTTTAATGTCCTCGTGGACACACTGTTGGAATTCCTCCACCAGGATCAATTGTCGCAATAGTTCGAAATCTTTCCCCACTCCTTTTGAATCACACCACCTATCAAACATGGTTTCCTTCACTCTGGCAAATTCCACATGGGTCTCACTCTCCCTCCTCCTGGCATTCCGGAATTTTTGCCGGTAAGCTTCCGGGACCAATTCATAAGCTTTGAGGATGTGTTTCTTCAATACCTCGTAATCTGCACATTGGTCAATCGGTAAAGCCGAATAAATCTCTTGAGCTTTACCCACCAGAACACTTTGCACTAGTATGGACCAGTACTCCTCAGGCCAGTTTAACTGTCGAGCCACTTTCTCAAAGTGAGGAAAAAACTTGGCTACCTCCTTTTCATTGAAGGGTGGGACCAACCTCACATGTCTGCCAACATCCCAGGTGTTCTGACTAGGTGTCAAACCAGTCAGCAGGGATGGTACCACCCCATTCTTTCATTAAATCCAGCTCCTTGAGTTTAATTTCCTGCTGAAGCGCCATTTCACGTTCCCTTAACTCCCTTTCGGCTTTTCTCTCCTCTGCTTCGAGTTACCTTGCAGCTTTCGTTTCCTCTGTTCTTTCCTGTTCTCTTCTTTCTTCGAGTTCTCTTGCAGCTTTCCTTTCCTCTGTTCTTTCCTGTTCTCTTTTTTCTTCGAGTTCTCTTTCAACTCTCCTTTCCTCTGCTCTTTCCTGTTCTCTTCTTTCCTCGAGTTCTCTTTCAACTCTCCTTTCCTCTGCTTTTTTCTCTTCTAACCTTTCCTGGCTCTGCAATTGCATCTCCATTTTCCGGAGCTCCACATTTTCGTGTTCCTCGGGTAACCAATCCAAGGCTCCCTCTTCCCATGTACCTTGTCCCACTAGAGATTCTATCACCAATCTCTGCATCTCTGCTTTCTTCATATTCGCTCGGACCTCCAAGCTAAAATGTCTGGCCAATACCAAGAGGTCCGATTTTTTTAATGCTTGGAACTGTGCCTCATGAGGGGACGCCGCAAACTTTCCTGCGTCAAACACCATGGTGACTATCCGTTAACACCTGTTAACCTTCACACAAAAATCAAAAAAAATTATTAATAAATTAATTATTACAATTAAATTATTAAAATTTAATACTTTTATTTTTGTACACCGCTCCTTTCCCATGCCATCTCCAGGCATTGCAAATCGTCATTGCTGGGCACCGAAGGGGGCTCGGCAGTGACGCACGCTGAAAGAGAGTACTCAGTTTTCACTCTGGTTTCTTGTTTTTGTACACCGCTCCTTTCCTATGCCATCTCCAGGCATTGCAAATCGTCATTGCCGGGCACCAAAGTGGGCTCGGCAGTGACGCACGCTGAAAGAGAGTACTCAGTTTTCACTCTGGTTTCTTGCTTTCTTTCTTGTTGTACACCGCTCCTTTCCTATGCCACCTCCAGGCATTGCAAATCGTCATTGCCGGGCACCGAAGGGGGCTCGGCAGTGACGCACGCTGAAAGAGAGTACTCAGTTTTCACTCTGGTTTCTTGTTTGTTTTCTTGTTTGTTTTCTTTCTTGTTTTCTTGGTTGTCCGGGCGATATCTCAGCCATCCTTTGAGCTAGGAAGCTGAAATTTCGGCACAGTAGTGAGCAAGTCCTTTGTCAAATACGGTATTTTTTGTTTTTTGAATAATCAATTAATTGAGGAGTTATTTAATTATTAGCGTTTAATTAAGTACTTATTTAATTAATTAAATTTCATTTCTCTTCTGACCATTATTAACTCAGGCACCTTTTGAGTTAGGAAGCTGATATTTGGACATGCCAATGACCAGGTGATTTGGCTGCAAAGGATATTTTTGATTTATTAATTAATCAATTAATCGATTAATTATTTAATTATTCGATTAATGACAAAAAAAAATTTTTTTTAAAGTTACAGATTCTGATGAAATAGTGGTAGTTTATGTGTTCTCTGACCAAATTGATTAATAATTTAATTTTTTTATGATTATTATTTATTTATTTTCATTATTAATCATTTATTTATTTTCTTTCTCATTTGGCCAATATCTCAGGCACCTTTTGAGCTGGGAAGCTAATATTTGGACATGAGTGACCAAGTGATGTGGCTATCAAGGATATTTTTGATTTATTGATTAATCATTTCATCTATTAATTATTTATTGATTAATCGATTATTTATTTATTGAGTAATCAATTAATTATTTAATTTTTTATAAATGACTTATTTAATTAAATTTCTAAAAGATACATCTTCGGATGAAGCACTAGTGGTTTAGTTATGCGATTAGCCAATTGATTATGAAAATATTTTGTGATAATCTTTTATTGATTTTAATTATACAATTAATCAATCAATTAGTGTACACCTCTCCCTCCCAATGCAGCCTCAATGAGCTGCACTGCGGTATTGCCGGGCGCCAGAGGCGCCCCGGCAATGCCGCGCTGCAGCATATTTAATTATTTGGCATGGGGCGGTGTACTTTGAATGTATTTGTACTTGTTTTCTTTCTTGTTTGTTTGTCCGGGCGATATCTCAGCCATCCTTTGAGCTAGGAAGCTGAAATTTCGGCACAGTAGTGAGCAAGTCCTTTGTCAAAAACGGTATTTTTTTTTTTTGATTAATCAATAAATTGAGGAGTTATTTAATTATTAGCGATTAATTAAGTACTTATTTAATTAATCAAATTTCCTTTCTCTTCTGACCATTAACTCAGGCACCTTTTGAGTTAGGAAGCTGATATTTGGACATGCCAATGACCAGGTGATTTGGCTGCAAAGGATATTTTTGATTTATTAATTAATCGATTAATTATTTAATTATTCGATTAATGACAAAAAAAAATTTTTTTTTAAGTTACAGATTCTGATGAAATAGTGGTAGTTTATGTGTTCTCTGACCAAATTGATTAATAATTTAATTTTTTTATGATTATTATTTATTTATTTTCATTATTAATCATTTATTTATTTTCTTTCTCATTTGGCCAATATCTCAGGCACCTTTTGAGCTGGGAAGCTAATATTTGGACATGAGTGACCAAGTGATGTGGCTATCAAGGATATTTTTGATTTATTGATTAATCATTTCATCTATTAATTATTTATTGATTAATCGATTAATTATTTATTGAGTAATCAATTAATTATTTAATTTTTTATAAATGACTTATTTAATTAAATTTCTAAAAGATACATCTTCGGATGAAGCACTAGTGGTTTAGTTATGCGATTAGCCAATTGATTATGAAAATATTTTGTGATAATCTTTTATTGATTTTAATTGTACACCGCTCCTTTCCTATGCCATCTCCAGGCATTGCAAATCGTCATTGCCGGGCACCAAAGGGGGCTCGGCAGTGACGCACGCTGAAAGAGAGTACTCAGTTTTCACTCTGGTTTCTTTCTTGTTTGTTTGTTTTCTTGTTTGTTTTCTTTCTTGTTTGCTTTCTTGGTTGTCCGGACGATATCTCAGCCATCCTTTGAGCTAGGAAGCTGAAATTTCGGCACAGTAGTGAGCAAGTCCTTTGTCAAATACGGTATTTTTTGTTTTTTGAATAATCAATTAATTGAGGAGTTATTTAATTATTAGCGTTTAATTAAGTACTTATTTAATTAATTAAATTTAATTTCTCTTCTGACCATTATTAACTCGGGCACCTTTTGAGTTAGGAAGCTGATATTTGGACATGCCAATGACCAGGTGATTTGGCTGCAAAGGATATTTCCGATTTATTAATTAATCAATTAATCGATTAATTATTTAATTATTCGATTAATGACAAAAAAAATTTTTTTTTTTTAGTTACACATTCTGATGAAATAGTGGTAGTTTATGTGTTCTCTGACCAAATTGATTAATAATTTAATTTTTTTATGATTATTATTTATTTATTTTCATTATTAATCATTTATTTATTTTCTTTCTCATTTGGCCAATATCTCAGGCACCTTTTGAGCTGGGAAGCTAATATTTGGACATGAGTGACCAAGTGATGTGGCTATCAAGGATATTTTTTATTTATTGATTAATCATTTCATCTATTAAGTATTTATTGATTAATCGATTAATTATTTATTGAGTAATCAATTAATTATTTGATTTTTTATAAATGACTTATTTAATTAAATTTCTAAAAGATACGTCTTCGGATGAAGCACTACTGGTTTAGTTATGCAATTAGCCAATTGATTATGAAAATATTTTGTGATAATCTTTTATTGATTTTAATTATACAATTAATCAATCAATTAGTGTACACCTCTCCCTCCCAATGCAGCCTCAATGAGCTGCACTGCGGTATTGCCGGGCGCCGGAGGCGCCCCGGCAATGCCGCGCTGCAGCATATTTAATTATTTGGCATGGGGCGGTGTACTTTGAATGTATTTGTACTTGTTATACAATTAATCAATCAATTAGTGTACACCTCTCCCTCCCAATGCAGCCTCAATGAGCTGCACTGCGGTATTGCCGGGCGCCGGAGGCGCCCCGGCAATGCCGCGCTGCAGCATATTTAATTATTTGGCATGGGGCGGTGTACTTTGAATGTATGTGTACTTGTTGTGCACCGCTCCTTTCCTATGCCATCTCCAGGCATTGCAAATCGTCATTGCCGGGCACCAAAGGGGGCTCGGCAGTGACGCACGCTGAAAGAGAGTACTCAGTTTTCACTCTGGTTTCTTTCTTTCTTGTTTGTTTGTTTTCTTTCTTGGTTGTCCGGGCGATATCTCAGCCATCCTTTGAGCTAGGAAGCTGAAATTTCGGCACAGTAGTGAGCAAGTCCTTTCTCAAAAACGATATTTTTTGTTTTTTGAATAATCAATAAATTGAGGAGTTATTTAATTATTAGCGATTAATTAAGTACTTATTTAATTAATCAAATTTCCTTTCTCTTCTGACCATTAACTCAGGCACCTTTTGAGTTAGGAAGCTGATATTTGGACATGCCAATGAGCAGGTGATTTGGCTGCAAAGGATATTTTTGATTTATCAATTAATCAATTAATCGATTAATTATTTAATTATTCGATTAATGACAAAAAAAAATTTTTTTTTAAGTTACAGATTCTGATGAAATAGTGGTAGTTTATGTGTTCTCTGACCAAATTGATTAATAATTAAAAAAAATTATGATTATTATTTATTTATTTTCATTATTAATCATTTATTTATTTTCTTTCTCATATGGCCAATATCTCAGGCACCTTTTGAGCTGGGAAGCTAATATTTGGACATGAGTGACCAAGTGATGTGGCTATCAAGGATATTTTTGATTTATTGATTAATCATTTCATCTATTAATTATTTATTGATTAATCGATTAATTATTTATTGAGTAATCAATTAATTATTTAATTTTTTATAAATGACTTATTTAATTAAATTTCTAAAAGATACATCTTCGGATGAAGCACTAGTGGTTTAGTTATGCGATTAGCCAATTGATTATGAAAATATTTTGTGATAATCTTTTATTGATTTTAATTATACAATTAATCAATCAATTAGTGTACACCTCTCCCTCCCAATGCAGCCTCAATGAGCTGCACTGCGGTATTGCCGGGCGCCGGAGGCACCCCGGCAATGCCGCGCTGCAGCATATTTAATTATTTGGCATGGGGCGGTGTACTTTGAATGTATTTGTACTTGTTGTACACCGCTCCTTTCCTATGCCATCTCCAGGCATTGCAAATCGTCATTGCCGGGCACCAAAGGGGGCTCGGCAGTGACGCACGCTGAAAGAGAGTACTCAGTTTTCACTCTGGTTGTTTGTTTGTTTTCTTTCTTGGTTGTCCGGACGATATCTCAGCCATCCTTTGAGCTAGGAAGCTGAAATTTCGGCACAGTAGTGAGCAAGTCCTTTGTCAAATACGGTATTTTTTGTTTTTTGAATAATCAATTAATTGAGGAGTTATTTAATTATTAGCGTTTAATTAAGTACTTATTTAATTAATTAAATTTCATTTCTCTTCTGACCATTATTAACTCGGGCACCTTTTGAGTTAGGAAGCTGATATTTGGACATGCCAATGACCAGGTGATTTGGCTGCAAAGGATATTTCCGATTTATTAATTAATCAATTAATCGATTAATTATTTAATTATTCGATTAATGACAAAAAAAATTTTTTTTTTTTAGTTACACATTCTGATGAAATAGTGGTAGTTTATGTGTTCTCTGACCAAATTGATTAATAATTTAATTTTTTTATGATTATTATTTATTTATTTTCATTATTAATCATTTATTTATTTTCTTTCTCATTTGGCCAATATCTCAGGCACCTTTTGAGCTGGGAAGCTAATATTTGGACATGAGTGACCAAGTGATGTGGCTATCAAGGATATTTTTTATTTATTGATTAATCATTTCATCTATTAAGTATTTATTGATTAATCGATTAATTATTTATTGAGTAATCAATTAATTATTTGATTTTTTATAAATGACTTATTTAATTAAATTTCTAAAAGATACGTCTTCGGATGAAGCACTACTGGTTTAGTTATGCAATTAGCCAATTGATTATGAAAATATTTTGTGATAATCTTTTATTGATTTTAATTATACAATTAATCAATCAATTAGTGTACACCTCTCCCTCCCAATGCAGCCTCAATGAGCTGCACTGCGGTATTGCCGGGCGCCGGAGGCGCCCCGGCAATGCCGCGCTGCAGCATATTTAATTATTTGGCATGGGGCGGTGTACTTTGAATGTATTTGTACTTGTTATACAATTAATCAATCAATTAGTGTACACCTCTCCCTCCCAATGCAGCCTCAATGAGCTGCACTGCGGTATTGCCGGGCGCCGGAGGCGCCCCGGCAATGCCGCGCTGCAGCATATTTAATTATTTGGCATGGGGCGGTGTACTTTGAATGTATGTGTACTTGTTGTGCACCGCTCCTTTCCTATGCCATCTCCAGGCATTGCAAATCGTCATTGCCGGGCACCAAAGGGGGCTCGGCAGTGACGCACGCTGAAAGAGAGTACTCAGTTTTCACTCTGGTTTCTTTCTTTCTTGTTTGTTTGTTTTCTTTCTTGGTTGTCCGGGCGATATCTCAGCCATCCTTTGAGCTAGGAAGCTGAAATTTCGGCACAGTAGTGAGCAAGTCCTTTCTCAAAAACGATATTTTTTGTTTTTTGAATAATCAATAAATTGAGGAGTTATTTAATTATTAGCGATTAATTAAGTACTTATTTAATTAATCAAATTTCCTTTCTCTTCTGACCATTAACTCAGGCACCTTTTGAGTTAGGAAGCTGATATTTGGACATGCCAATGAGCAGGTGATTTGGCTGCAAAGGATATTTTTGATTTATCAATTAATCAATTAATCGATTAATTATTTAATTATTCGATTAATGACAAAAAAAAATTTTTTTTTAAGTTACAGATTCTGATGAAATAGTGGTAGTTTATGTGTTCTCTGACCAAATTGATTAATAATTAAAAAAAATTATGATTATTATTTATTTATTTTCATTATTAATCATTTATTTATTTTCTTTCTCATATGGCCAATATCTCAGGCACCTTTTGAGCTGGGAAGCTAATATTTGGACATGAGTGACCAAGTGATGTGGCTATCAAGGATATTTTTGATTTATTGATTAATCATTTCATCTATTAATTATTTATTGATTAATCGATTAATTATTTATTGAGTAATCAATTAATTATTTAATTTTTTATAAATGACTTATTTAATTAAATTTCTAAAAGATACATCTTCGGATGAAGCACTAGTGGTTTAGTTATGCGATTAGCCAATTGATTATGAAAATATTTTGTGATAATCTTTTATTGATTTTAATTATACAATTAATCAATCAATTAGTGTACACCTCTCCCTCCCAATGCAGCCTCAATGAGCTGCACTGCGGTATTGCCGGGCGCCGGAGGCACCCCGGCAATGCCGCGCTGCAGCATATTTAATTATTTGGCATGGGGCGGTGTACTTTGAATGTATTTGTACTTGTTGTACACCGCTCCTTTCCTATGCCATCTCCAGGCATTGCAAATCGTCATTGCCGGGCACCAAAGGGGGCTCGGCAGTGACGCACGCTGAAAGAGAGTACTCAGTTTTCACTCTGGTTGTTTGTTTGTTTTCTTTCTTGGTTGTCCGGACGATATCTCAGCCATCCTTTGAGCTAGGAAGCTGAAATTTCGGCACAGTAGTGAGCAAGTCCTTTGTCAAATACGGTATTTTTTGTTTTTTGAATAATCAATTAATTGAGGAGTTATTTAATTATTAGCGTTTAATTAAGTACTTATTTAATTAATTAAATTTCATTTCTCTTCTGACCATTATTAACTCAGGCACCTTTTGAGTTAGGAAGCTGATATTTGGACATGCCAATGACCAGGTGATTTGGCTGCAAAGGATATTTTTGATTTATTAATTAATCAATTAATCGATTAATTATTTAATTATTCGATTAATGACAAAAAATTTTTTTTTTTTTAAGTTACAGATTCTGATGAAATAGTGGTAGTTTATGTGTTCTCTGACCAAATTGATTAATAATTTAATTTTTTTATGATTATTATTTATTTATTTTCATTATTAATCATTTATTTATTTTCTTTCTCATTTGGCCAATATCTCAGGCACCTTTTGAGCTGGGAAGCTAATATTTGGACATGAGTGACCAAGTGATGTGGCTATCAAGGATATTTTTGATTTATTGATTAATCATTTCATCTATTAAGTATTTATTGATTAATCGATTAATTATTTATTGAGTAATCAATTAATTATTTAATTTTTTATAAATGACTTATTTAATTAAATTTCTAAAAGATACATCTTCGGATGAAGCACTAGTGCTTTAGGTATGCTATTAGCCAATTGATTAAGAAAATATTTTGTGATAATCTTTTATTGATTTTAATTATACAATTAATCAATCAATTAGTGTACACCTCTCCCTCCCAATGCAGCCTCAATGAGCTGCACTGCGGTATTGCCGGGCGCCGGAGGCGCCCCGGCAATGCCGCGCTGCAGCATATTTAATTATTTGGCATGGGGCGGTGTACTTTGAATGTATGTGTACTTGTTGTACACCGCTCCTTTCCTATGCCATCTCCAGGCATTGCAAATCGTCATTGCCGGGCACCAAAGGGGGCTCGGCAGTGACGCACGCTGAAAGAGAGTACTCAGTTTTCACTCTGGTTGTTTGTTGTACACCGCTCCTTTCCTATGCCATCTCCAGGCATTGCAAATCGTCATTGCCGGGCACCAAAGGGGGCTCGGCAGTGACGCACGCTGAAAGAGAGTACTCAGTTTTCACTCTGGTTGTTTGTTGTTCACCGCACCTTTCCTATGCCATCTCCAGGCATTGCAAATCGTCATTGCTGGGCACCGAAGGGGGCTCGGCAGTGATGCACGCTGAAAGGGAGTACTCAGTTTTCACTCTGGTTGTTTGTTTGTTTGTTTTCTTGCTTTCTTGTTTGCTTGTCCGGGCGATATCTCAGCCATCCTTTGAGCTAGGAAGCTGAAATTTCGGCACAATAGTGAGCAAGTCCTTTGTCAAAAACGGTATTTTTTGTTTTTTGATTAATCAATAAATTGAGGAGTTATTTAATTATTAGCGATTAATGAAGTACTTATTTAATTAATCAAATTTCCTTTCTCTTCTGACCATTAACTCAGACACCTTTTGAGTTAGTAAGCTGATATTTGGACATGCCAATGACCAGGTGATTTGG
The DNA here is from genome assembly GCF_964187855.1 of Myxine glutinosa. Taxonomy (NCBI): domain Eukaryota; kingdom Metazoa; phylum Chordata; class Myxini; order Myxiniformes; family Myxinidae; genus Myxine; species Myxine glutinosa. Next base: position 38,056,242 of record NC_136267.1, read on the forward strand.
CTGCATATGCTATTTTTGATTTATTAATTAATCAATTAATCGATTAATTATTTAATTATTCGATTAATGACAAAAGAAAAAAAAATCAGTTACACATTCTGATGAAATGGTGTTGGTTTATGGTCCTCTGTGACCGAATTGATTAATAATTTAATTTTTTAATGATTATTATTTATTTATTTTTATTATTAATCATTTATTTATTTTCTTTCTCATTTGGCCAGTATCTCAGGCACCTTTTGAGCTGGGAAGCTAATATTTGGACATGAGTGACCAAGTGATGTGGCTATCAAGGATATTTTTGATTTATTGATTAATCATTTAATCGATTAATTTATTTATTGATTAATCGATTATTTATTTGATTAATCAATTAATTATTTAATTTTTTATGAATGAGTTATTTAATTAAATTTCTAAAAGATACATCTTCGGATGAAGCACTAGTGGTTTAGTTATGCTATTAGCCAATTGATTAAGAAAATATTTTGTGATAATCTTTTATTGATTTTAATTATACAATTAATCAATCAATTAGCATACACCTCTCCCTCCCAATGCAGCCTCTATGAGCTGCACTGCGGTATTGCCGGACGCCGTAGGCGCCCCGGCAATGCCGCGCTGTAGGATATTTCATTATTTGGCATGGGGGCGGTGTACTTTGAATGTATCTGTACTTTTTGTACACCGCTCCTTTCCTATGCCATCTCCAGGCATTGCAAATCGTCATTGCCGGGCACCAAAGGGGGCTCGGCAGTGACGCACGCTGAAAGAGAGTACTCAGTTTTCACTCTGGTTTCTTGCTTTCTTGCTTTCTTTCTTGTTTTCTTGGTTGTCCGGGCGATATCTCAGCCATCCTTTGAGCTAGGAAGCTGAAATTTCGGCACAGTAGTGAGCAAGTCCTTTGTCAAATACGGTATTTTTTGTTTTTTGAATAATCAATTAATTGAGGAGTTATTTAATTATTAGCGTTTAATTAAGTACTTATTTAATTAATTAAATTTCATTTCTCTTCTGACCATTATTAACTCAGGCACCTTTTGAGTTAGGAAGCTGATATTTGGACATGCCAATGACCAGGTGATTTGGCTGCAAAGAATATTTTTGATTTATTAATTAATCAATTAATCGATTAATTATTTAATTATTCGATTAATGACAAAAAAAAATTTTTTTTTAAAGTTACAGCTTCTGATGAAATAGTGGTAGTTTATGTGTTCTCTGACCAAATTGATTAATAATTTAATTTTTTTATGATTATTATTTATTTATTTTCATTATTAATCATTTATTTATTTTCTTTCTCATTTGGCCAATATCTCAGGCACCTTTTGAGCTGGGAAGCTAATATTTGGACACGAGTGACCAAGTGATGTGGCTATCAAGGATATTTTTGGTTTATTGATTAATCATTTCATCTATTAATTATTTATTGATTAATCGATTAATTATTTATTGAGTAATCAATTAATTATTTAATTTTTTATAAATGACTTATTTAATTAAATTTCTAAAAGATACATCTTCGGATGAAGCACTACTGGTTTAGTTATGCGATTAGCCAATTGATTATGAAAATATTTTGTGATAATCTTTTATTGATTTTAATTATACAATTAATCAATCAATTAGTGTACACCTCTCCCTCCCAATGCAGCCTCAATGAGCTGCACTGCGGTATTGCCGGGCGCCAGAGGCGCCCCGGCAATGCCGCGCTGCAGCATATTTAATTATTTGGCATGGGGCGGTGTACTTTGAATGTATGTGTACTTGTTGTACACCGCTCCTTTCCTATGCCATCTCCAGGCATTACAAATCGTCATTGACGGGCACCAAAGGGGGCTCGGCAGTGACGCACGCTGAAAGAGAGTACTCAGTTTTCACTCTGGTTTCTTTCTTGTTTGTTGTACACCGCTCCTTTCCTATGCCATCTCCAGACATTGCAAATCGTCATTGCCGGGCACCAAAGGGGGCTCGGCAGTGACGCACGCTGAAAGAGAGTACTCAGTTTTCACTCTGGTTTCTTTCTTGTTTGTTTGTTTTCTTGTTTGTTTTCTTTCTTGTTTGCTTTCTTGGTTGTCCGGACGATATCTCAGCCATCCTTTGAGCTAGGAAGCTGAAATTTCGGCACAGTAGTGAGCAAGTCCTTTGTCAAATACGGTATTTTTTGTTTTTTGAATAATCAATTAATTGAGGAGTTATTTAATTATTAGCGTTTAATTAAGTACTTATTTAATTAATTAAATTTCATTTATCTTCTGACCATTATTAACTCAGGCACCTTTTGAGTTAGGAAGCTGATATTTGGACATGCCAATGACCAGGTGATTTGGCTGCAAAGGATATTTTTGATTTATTAATTAATCAATTAATCGATTAATTATTTAATTATTCGATAAATGACAAAAAAAATTTTTTTTTTTAAGTTACAGATTCTGATGAAATAGTGGTAGTTTATGTGTTCTCTGACCAAATTGATTAATAATTTAATTTTTTTATGATTATTATTTATTTATTTTCATTATTAATCATTTATTTATTTTCTTTCTCATTTGGCCAATATCTCAGGCACCTTTTGAGCTGGGAAGCTAATATTTGGACATGAGTGACCAAGTGATGTGGCTATCAAGGATATTTTTGATTTATTGATTAATCATTTCATCTATTAAGTATTTATTGATTAATCGATTAATTATTTATTGAGTAATCAATTAATTATTTAATTTTTTATAAATGACTTATTTAATTAAATTTCTAAAAGATACATCTTCGGATGAAGCACTACTGGTTTAGTTATGCGATTAGCCAATTGATTATGAAAATATTTTGTGATAATCTTTTATTGATTTTAATTATACAATTAATCAATCAATTAGTGTACACCTCTCCCTCCCAATGCAGCCTCAATGAGCTGCACTGCGGTATTGCCGGGCGCCAGAGGCGCCCCGGCAATGCCGCGCTGCAGCATATTTAATTATTTGGCATGGGGCGGTGTACTTTGAATGTATGTGTACTTGTTTGTTTTCTTGTTTGTTTGTCCAGGCGATATCTCAGCCATCCTTTGAGCTAGGAAGCTGAAATTTCGGCACAGTAGTGAGCAAGTCCTTTGTCAAATACGGTATTTTTTGTTTTTTGAATAATCAATTAATTGAGGAGTTATTTAATTATTAGCGTTTAATTAAGTACTTATTTAATTAATTAAATTTCATTTCTCTTCTGACCATTATTAACTCAGGCACCTTTTGAGTTAGGAAGCTGATATTTGGACATGCCAATGACCAGGTGATTTGGCTGCAAAGGATATTTTTGATTTATTAATTAATCAATTAATCGATTAATTATTTAATTATTCGATTAATGACAAAAAAAAATTTTTTTTTAAGTTACAGATTCTGATGAAATAGTGGTAGTTTATGTGTTCTCTGACCAAATTGGTTAATAATTTAATTTTTTTATGATTATTATTTATTTATTTTCATTATTAATCATTTATTTATTTTCTTTCTCATTTGGCCAATATCTCAGGCACCTTTTGAGCTGGGAAGCTAATATTTGGACATGAGTGACCAAGTGATGTGGCTATCAAGGATATTTTTTATTTATTGATTAATCATTTCATCTATTAAGTATTTATTGATTAATCGATTAATTATTTATTGAGTAATCAATTAATTATTTAATTTTTTATAAATGACTTATTTAATTAAATTTCTAAAAGATACATCTTTGGATGAAGCACTACTGGTTTAGTTATGCGATTAGCCAATTGATTATGAAAATATTTTGTGATAATCTTTTATTGATTTTAATTAAACAATTAATCAATCAATTAGTGTACACCTCTCCCTCCCAATGCAGCCTCAATGAGCTGCACTGCGGCATTGCCGGGCGCCTGAGGCGCCCCGGCAATGCCGCGCTGCAGCATATTGAATTATTTGGCATGGGGCGGTGTACTTTGAATGTATGTGTACTTGTTTGTTTTCTTGTTTGTTTTCTTGCTTGTTTGTTTGTTTTCTTGGTTGTCCGGACGATATCTCAGCCATCCTTTGAGCTAGGAAGCTGAAATTTCGGCACAGTAGTGAGCAAGTCCTTTGTCAAATACGGTATTTTTTGTTTTTTGAATAATCAATTAATTGAGGAGTTATTTAATTATTAGCGTTTAATTAAGTACTTATTTAATTAATTAAATTTCATTTCTCTTCTGACCATTATTAACTCAGGCACCTTTTGAGTTAGGAAGCTGATATTTGGACATGCCAATGACCAGGTGATTTGGCTGCAAAGAATATTTTTGATTTATTAATTAATCAATTAATCGATTAATTATTTAATTATTCGATTAATGACAAAAAAAATTTTTTTTTTAAAGTTACAGCTTCTGATGAAATAGTGGTAGTTTATGTGTTCTCTGACCAAATTGATTAATAATTTAATTTTTTTATGATTATTATTTATTTATTTTCATTATTAATCATTTATTTATTTTCTTTCTCATTTGGCCAATATCTCAGGCACCTTTTGAGCTGGGAAGCTAATATTTGGACACGAGTGACCAAGTGATGTGGCTATCAAGGATATTTTTGGTTTATTGATTAATCATTTCATCTATTAATTATTTATTGATTAATCGATTAATTATTTATTGAGTAATCAATTAATTATTTAATTTTTTATAAATGACTTATTTAATTAAATTTCTAAAAGATACATCTTCGGATGAAGCACTACTGGTTTAGTTATGCGATTAGCCAATTGATTATGAAAATATTTTGTGATAATCTTTTATTGATTTTAATTATACAATTAATCAATCAATTAGTGTACACCTCTCCCTCCCAATGCAGCCTCAATGAGCTGCACTGCGGTATTGCCGGGCGCCAGAGGCGCCCCGGCAATGCCGCGCTGCAGCATATTTAATTATTTGGCATGGGGCGGTGTACTTTGAATGTATGTGTACTTGTTGTACACCGCTCCTTTCCTATGCCATCTCCAGGCATTACAAATCGTCATTGACGGGCACCAAAGGGGGCTCGGCAGTGACGCACGCTGAAAGAGAGTACTCAGTTTTCACTCTGGTTTCTTTCTTGTTTGTTGTACACCGCTCCTTTCCTATGCCATCTCCAGGCATTGCAAATCGTCATTGCCGGGCACCAAAGGGGGCTCGGCAGTGACGCACGCTGAAAGAGAGTACTCAGTTTTCACTCTGGTTTCTTTCTTGTTTGTTTGTTTTCTTGTTTGTTTTCTTTCTTGTTTGCTTTCTTGGTTGTCCGGACGATATCTCAGCCATCCTTTGAGCTAGGAAGCTGAAATTTCGGCACAGTAGTGAGCAAGTCCTTTGTCAAATACGGTATTTTTTGTTTTTTGAATAATCAATTAATTGAGGAGTTATTTAATTATTAGCGTTTAATTAAGTACTTATTTAATTAATTAAATTTCATTTATCTTCTGACCATTATTAACTCAGGCACCTTTTGAGTTAGGAAGCTGATATTTGGACATGCCAATGACCAGGTGATTTGGCTGCAAAGGATATTTTTGATTTATTAATTAATCAATTAATCGATTAATTATTTAATTATTCGATTAATGACAAAAAATTTTTTTTTTTTTAAGTTACAGATTCTGATGAAATAGTGGTAGTTTATGTGTTCTCTGACCAAATTGATTAATAATTTAATTTTTTTATGATTATTATTTATTTATTTTCATTATTAATCATTTATTTATTTTCTTTCTCATTTGGCCAATATCTCAGGCACCTTTTGAGCTGGGAAGCTAATATTTGGACATGAGTGACCAAGTGATGTGGCTATCAAGGATATTTTTGATTTATTGATTAATCATTTCATCTATTAAGTATTTATTGATTAATCGATTAATTATTTATTGAGTAATCAATTAATTATTTAATTTTTTATAAATGACTTATTTAATTAAATTTCTAAAAGATACATCTTCGGATGAAGCACTACTGGTTTAGTTATGCGATTAGCCAATTGATTATGAAAATATTTTGTGATAATCTTTTATTGATTTTAATTATACAATTAATCAATCAATTAGTGTACACCTCTCCCTCCCAATGCAGCCTCAATGAGCTGCACTGCGGTATTGCCGGGCGCCAGAGGCGCCCCGGCAATGCCGCGCTGCAGCATATTTAATTATTTGGCATGGGGCGGTGTACTTTGAATGTATGTGTACTTGTTTGTTTTCTTGTTTGTTTGTCCGGGCGATATCTCAGCCATCCTTTGAGCTAGGAAGCTGAAATTTCGGCACAGTAGTGAGCAAGTCCTTTGTCAAATACGGTATTTTTTGTTTTTTGAATAATCAATTAATTGAGGAGTTATTTAATTATTAGCGTTTAATTAAGTACTTATTTAATTAATTAAATTTCATTTCTCTTCTGACCATTATTAACTCAGGCACCTTTTGAGTTAGGAAGCTGATATTTGGACATGCCAATGACCAGGTGATTTGGCTGCAAAGGATATTTTTGATTTATTAATTAATCAATTAATCGATTAATTATTTAATTATTCGATTAATGACAAAAAAATTTTTTTTTTTAAGTTACAGATTCTGATGAAATAGTGGTAGTTTATGTGTTCTCTGACCAAATTGGTTAATAATTTAATTTTTTTATGATTATTATTTATTTATTTTCATTATTAATCATTTATTTATTTTCTTTCTCATTTGGCCAATATCTCAGGCACCTTTTGAGCTGGGAAGCTAATATTTGGACATGAGTGACCAAGTGATGTGGCTATCAAGGATATTTTTTATTTATTGATTAATCATTTCATCTATTAAGTATTTATTGATTAATCGATTAATTATTTATTGAGTAATCAATTAATTATTTAATTTTTTATAAATGACTTATTTAATTAAATTTCTAAAAGATACATCTTTGGATGAAGCACTACTGGTTTAGTTATGCGATTAGCCAATTGATTATGAAAATATTTTGTGATAATCTTTTATTGATTTTAATTAAACAATTAATCAATCAATTAGTGTACACCTCTCCCTCCCAATGCAGCCTCAATGAGCTGCACTGCGGCATTGCCGGGCGCCTGAGGCGCCCCGGCAATGCCGCGCTGCAGCATATTGAATTATTTGGCATGGGGCGGTGTACTTTGAATGTATGTGTACTTGTTTCTTTCTTGTTTGTTTTCTTTCTTGGTTGTCCGGGCGATATCTCAGCCATCCTTTGAGCTAGGAAGCTGAAATTTCGGCACAGTAGTGAGCAAGTCCTTTGTCAAATACGGTATTTTTTGTTTTTTGAATAATCAATTAATTGAGGAGTTATTTAATTATTAGCGTTTAATTAAGTACTTATTTAATTAATTAAATTTCATTTCTCTTCTGACCATTATTAACTCAGGCACCTTTTGAGTTAGGAAGCTGATATTTGGACATGCCAATGACCAGGTGATTTGGCTGCAAAGGATATTTTTGATTTATTAATTAATCAATTAATCGATTAATTATTTAATTATTCGATTAATGACAAAAAATTTTTTTTTTTTAAAGTTACAGATTCTGATGAAATAGTGGTAGTTTATGTGTTCTCTGACCAAATTGATTAATAATTTAATTTTTTTATGATTATTATTTATTTATTTTCATTATTAATCATTTATTTATTTTCTTTCTCATTTGGCCAATATCTCAGGCACCTTTTGAGCTGGGAAGCTAATATTTGGACATGAGTGACCAAGTGATGTGGCTATCAAGGATATTTTTGATTTATTGATTAATCATTTCATCTATTAATTATTTATTGATTAATCGATTAATTATTTATTGAGTAATCAATTAATTATTTAATTTTTTATAAATGACTTATTTAATTAAATTTCTAAAAGATACATCTTCGGATGAAGCACTAGTGGTTTAGTTATGCGATTAGCCAATTGATTATGAAAATATTTTGTGATAATCTTTTATTGATTTTAATTATACAATTAATCAATCAATTAGTGTACACCTCTCCCTCCCAATGCAGCCTCAATGAGCTGCACTGCGGTATTGCCGGGCGCCGGAGGCGCCCCGGCAATGCCGCGCTGCAGCATATTTAATTATTTGGCATGGGGCGGTGTACTTTGAATGTATGTGTACTTGTTTTCTTGTTTGTTTGTTTTCTTTCTTGGTTGTCCGGACGATATCTCAGCCATCCTTTGAGCTAGGAAGCTGAAATTTCGGCACAGTCGTGAGCAAGTCCTTTGTCAAATACGGTATTTTTTGTTTTTTGAATAATCAATTAATTGAGGAGTTATTTAATTATTAGCGTTTAATTAAGTACTTATTTAATTAATTAAATTTCATTTCTCTTCTGACCATTATTAACTCAGGCACCTTTTGAGTTAGGAAGCTGATATTTGGACATGCCAATGACCAGGTGATTTGGCTGCAAAGGATATTTTTGATTTATTAATTAATCAATTAATCGATTAATTATTTAATTATTCGATTAATGACCCAAAAAAATTTTTTTTTTAAGTTACAGATTCTGATGAAATAGTGGTAGTTTATGTGTTCTCTGACCAAATTGATTACCAATTTAATTTTTTTATGATTATTATTTATTTATTTTCATTATTAATCATTTATTTATTTTCTTTCTCATTTGGCCAATATCTCAGGCACCTTTTGAGCTGGGAAGCTAATATTTGGACATAAGTGACCAAGTGATGTGGCTATCAAGGATATTTTTGATTTATTGATTAATCATTTCATCTATTAATTATTTATTGATTAATCGATTAATTATTTATTGAGTAATCAATTAATTATTTAATTTTTTATAAATGACTTATTTAATTAAATTTCTAAAAGATACATCTTCGGATGAAGCACTAGTGGTTTAGTTATGCGATTAGCCAATTGATTATGAAAATATTTTGTGATAATCTTTTATTGATTTTAATTATACAATCAATCAATTAGTGTACACCTCTCCCTCCCAATGCAGCCTCAATGAGCTGCACTGCGGTATTGCCGGGCGCCGGAGGCGCCCCGGCAATGCCGCGCTGCAGCATATTTAATTATTTGGCATGGGGCGGTGTACTTTGAATGTATGTGTACTTGTTTGTTTTCTTGTTTGTTTTCTTGCTTGTTTGTTTGTTTTCTTGGTTGTCCGGACGATATCTCAGCCATCCTTTGAGCTAGGAAGCTGAAATTTCGGCACAGTAGTGAGCAAGTCCTTTGTCAAATACGGTATTTTTTGTTTTTTGAATAATCAATTAATTGAGGAGTTATTTAATTATTAGCGTTTAATTAAGTACTTATTTAATTAATTAAATTTCATTTCTCTTCTGACCATTATTAACTCAGGCACCTTTTGAGTTAGGAAGCTGATATTTGGACATGCCAATGACCAGGTGATTTGGCTGCAAAGGATATTTTTGATTTATTAATTAATCAATTAATCGATTAATTATTTAATTATTCGATTAATGACAAAAAAATTTTTTTTTTTAAAGTTACAGATTCTGATGAAATAGTGGTAGTTTATGTGTTCTCTGACCAAATTGATTAATAATTTAATTTTTTTATGATTATTATTTATTTATTTTCATTATTAATCATTTATTTATTTTCTTTCTCATTTGGCCAATATCTCAGGCACCTTTTGAGCTGGGAAGCTAATATTTGGACATGAGTGACCAAGTGATGTGGCTATCAAGGATATTTTTGATTTATTGATTAATCATTTCATCTATTAATTATTTATTGATTAATCGATTAATTATTTATTGAGTAATCAATTAATTATTTAATTTTTTATAAATGACTTATTTAATTAAATTTCTAAAAGATACATCTTCGGATGAAGCACTAGTGGTTTAGTTATGCGATTAGCCAATTGATTATGAAAATATTTTGTGATAATCTTTTATTGATTTTAATTATACAATTAATCAATCAATTAGTGTACACCCCTCCCTCCCAATGCAGCCTTAATGAGCTGCACTGCGGTATTGCCGGGCGCCAGAGGCGCCCCGGCAATGCCGCGCTGCAGCATATTTAATTATTTGGCATGGGGCGGTGTACTTTGAATGTATTTGTACTTGTTTGTTTTCTTGTTTGTTTTCTTGCTTGTTTGTTTGTTTTCTTGGTTGTCCGGACGATATCTCAGCCATCCTTTGAGCTAGGAAGCTGAAATTTCGGCACAGTAGTGAGCAAGTCCTTTGTCAAATACGGTATTTTTTGTTTTTTGAATAATCAATTAATTGAGGAGTTATTTAATTATTAGCGTTTAATTAAGTACTTATTTAATTAATTAAATTTCATTTCTCTTCTGACCATTATTAACTCAGGCACCTTTTGAGTTAGGAAGCTGATATTTGGACATGCCAATGACCAGGTGATTTGGCTGCAAAGGATATTTTTGATTTATTAATTAATCAATTAATCGATTAATTATTTAATTATTCGATTAATGACAAAAAAATTTTTTTTTTTAAAGTTACAGATTCTGATGAAATAGTGGTAGTTTATGTGTTCTCTGACCAAATTGATTAATAATTTAATTTTTTTATGATTATTATTTATTTATTTTCATTATTAATCATTTATTTATTTTCTTTCTCATTTGGCCAATATCTCAGGCACCTTTTGAGCTGGGAAGCTAATATTTGGACATGAGTGACCAAGTGATGTGGCTATCAAGGATATTTTTGATTTATTGATTAATCATTTCATCTATTAATTATTTATTGATTAATCGATTAATTATTTATTGAGTAATCAATTAATTATTTAATTTTTTATAAATGACTTATTTAATTAAATTTCTAAAAGATACATCTTCGGATGAAGCACTAGTGGTTTAGTTATGCGATTAGCCAATTGATTATGAAAATATTTTGTGATAATCTTTTATTGATTTTAATTATACAATTAATCAATCAATTAGTGTACACCCCTCCCTCCCAATGCAGCCTTAATGAGCTGCACTGCGGTATTGCCGGGCGCCAGAGGCGCCCCGGCAATGCCGCGCTGCAGCATATTTAATTATTTGGCATGGGGCGGTGTACTTTGAATGTATTTGTACTTGTTTGTTTTCTTGTTTGTTTTCTTTCTTGTTTTCTTGGTTGTCCGGGCGATATCTCAGCCATCCTTTGAGCTAGGAAGCTGAAATTTCGGCACAGTAGTGAGCAAGTCCTTTGTCAAATACGGTATTTTTTGTTTTTTGAATAATCAATTAATTGAGGAGTTATTTAATTATTAGCGTTTAATTAAGTACTTATTTAATTAATTAAATTTCATTTCTCTTCTGACCATTATTAACTCAGGCACCTTTTGAGTTAGGAAGCTGATATTTGGACATGCCAATGACCAGGTGATTTGGCTGCAAAGGATATTTTTGATTTATTAATTAATCAATTAATCGATTAATTATTTAATTATTCGATTAATGACAAAAAAATTTTTTTTTTTAAAGTTACAGATTCTGATGAAATAGTGGTAGTTTATGTGTTCTCTGACCAAATTGATTAATAATTTAATTTTTTTATGATTATTATTTATTTATTTTCATTATTAATCATTTATTTATTTTCTTTCTCATTTGGCCAATATCTCAGGCACCTTTTGAGCTGGGAAGCTAATATTTGGACATGAGTGACCAAGTGATGTGGCTATCAAGGATATTTTTGATTTATTGATTAATCATTTCATCTATTAATTATTTATTGATTAATCGATTAATTATTTATTGAGTAATCAATTAATTATTTAATTTTTTATAAATGACTTATTTAATTAAATTTCTAAAAGATACATCTTCGGATGAAGCACTAGTGGTTTAGTTATGCGATTAGCCAATTGATTATGAAAATATTTTGTGATAATCTTTTATTGATTTTAATTATACAATTAATCAATCAATTAGTGTACACCTCTCCCTCCCAATGCAGCCTCAATGAGCTGCACTGCGGTATTGCCGGGCGCCAGAGGCGCCCCGGCAATGCCGCGCTGCAGCATATTTAATTATTTGGCATGGGGCGGTGTACTTTGAATGTATTTGTACTTGTTTTCTTTCTTTCTTGTTTGTCCGGGCGATATCTCAGCCATCCTTTGAGCTAGGAAGCTGAAATTTCGGCACAATAGTGAGCAAGTCTTTTGTCAAAAACCGTTTTTTTTTTTTTTGGATTAATCAATAAATTGAGGAGTTATTTAATTATTAGCGATTAATTAAGTACATATTTAATTAATCAAATTTCCTTTCTCTTCTGACCATTAACTCAGGCACCTTTTGAGTTAGGAAGCTGACATTTGGACATGCCAATGACCAGGTGATTTGGCTGCAAAGGATATTTTTGATTTATTAATTAATCAATTAATCGATTAATTATTTAATTATTCGATTAATGACCGAAAAAAAATTTTTTTTTAAGTTACAGATTCTGATGAAATAGTGGTAGTTTATGTGTTCTCTGACCAAATTGATTAATAATTTAATTTTTTTATGATTATTATTTATTTATTTTCATTATTAATCATTTATTTATTTTCTTTCTCATTTGGCCAATATCTCACGCACCTTTTGAGCTGGGAAGCTAATATTTGGACATGAGTGACCAAGTGATGTGGCTATCAAGGATATTTTTGATTTATTGATTAATCATTTAATCGATTAATTATTTATTGATTAATCTATTAATTATTTATTGAGTAATCAATTAATTATTTAATTTTTTATTCATGACTTATTTAATTAAATTTCTGAAAGATACATCTTCGGATGAAGCACTAGTGGTTTAGTTATGCTATTAGCCAATTGATTATGAAAATATTTTGTGATAATCTTTTATTGATTTTAATTATACAATTAATCAATCAATTAGTGTACACCTCTCCCTCCCAATGCAGCCTCAATGAGCTGCACTGCGGTATTGCCGGGCGCTGGAGGTGCCCCGGCAATGCCGCTCTGTAGGATATTTAATTATTTGGCATGGGGGCGGTGTACTTTGAATGTATGTGTACTTGTCTTGTTTTCTTGTTTGTTTTCTTTCTTGTTTTCTTGGTTGTCCGGACGATATCTCAGCCATCCTTTGAGCTAGGAAGCTGAAATTTCGGCACAATAGTGAGCAAGTCCTTTGTCAAAAACAGTATTTTTTTTTTTTGATTAATCAATAAATTGAGGAGTTATTTAATTATTAGCGATTAATTAAGTACTTATTTAATTAATCGAATTTCCTTTCTCTTCTGACCATTAACTCAGGCACCTTTTGAGTTAGGAAGCTGATATTTGGACATGCCAATGACCAGGTGATTTGGCTACAAAGGATATTTTTGATTTATTAATTAATCAATTAATCGATTAATTATTTAATTATTCGATTAATGACAAAAAAAAATTTTTTTTTTAACTTACAGATTCTGATGAAATAGTGGTAGTTTATGTGTTCTCTGACCAAATTGATTAATAATTTAATTTTTTTATGATTATTATTTATTTATTTTCATTATTAATCATTTATTTATTTTCTTTCTCATTTGGCCAATTTCTCAGGCACCTTTTGAGCTGGGAAGCTAATATTTGGACATGAGTGACCAAGTGATGTGGCTATCATGGATCTTTTTGATTTATTGATTAATCATTTCATCTATTAATTATTTATTGATTAATCGATTAATTATTTATTGAGTAATCAATTAATTATTTAATTTTTTATAAATGACTTATTTAATTAAATTTCTAAAAGATACATCTTCGGATGAAGCACTAGTGGTTTAGTTATGCGATTAGCCAATTGATTATGAAAATATTTTGTGATAATCTTTTATTGATTTTAATTATACAATTAATCAATCAATTAGTGTACACCTCTCCCTCCCAATGCAGCCTCAATTAGCTGCACTGCGGTATTGCCGGGCGCCGGAGGCGCCCCGGCAATGCCGCGCTGCAGCATATTTAATTATTTGGCATGGGGCGGTGTACTTTGAATGTATGTGTACTTGTATTTTATTTATTTATTTATTTATTTTTTGAAAAGATTTGGGAATGTTGGAAAAGCTCAAAACCTGGGGAATTCTGAGAATGTTACGGAATTCTTTCCCGGAATAAATTTAGGAATTTTCCGATCCCGGACGCAGACCCAATTGCGAGCCCACGAATATCAATTGGACGAGCCCCCAATTTCTGTTACGGGGTCCTCCCCTATCCTCTGGTCTCGGTAAACCTCCGAACCCCGAGGAAGTCCCCGGCAGAAAAATGTGTTGTCCTTGGTTGAAAACAAGCCAATCAATAACGAGTCCACACCAAGGGTTACGAACAAACCACAATATATTATAAATCCCACACAGGAATCACGACCCAATTAGTACAGCACTTCACAATATAGTCCTTATCTACAGGTGGCGCCACCTTACCGAGCCCCTTAACCCCCAAACTCACGGCCCTTGCCCCAATGTCTCTGTACGCCTCCAAGGCGACGTCGATTCGCTCCAGCGATCGTGGAGTCAATTTCCGATTCCAATCAGGGGAAGCGGAGTCGATCGAACCAACCCGCAGGCCACGTGGTCCAATCTCCAGCACGATGGCGGTAGAATGGGAAACTTCCCCAAAGACGATTTCGGGTACGTACCCGGTTGCGGTTCAATCTGCGAGTCTCCTCAATAACCCTCCCACAGCCACTGGCTTGTACAGCCGTCCCCGGCAGCCCGCCGGAGAGTAACGCCTCGTCGACGCGCCGCAAAAAACCTGGTCACTGCCGGTGGTGCGCATGGCGAAGATGGCGGTCGGCTTTCTCTTCACCCGGGCTTGGAGGTGAGGATACTCGGCAACCTCAACGAGGATACCCAACTACGCAGGCACCGCAGCAATCCGGCGATCTCCTATTGCGCGGACTTCTGTTCAAGGAGGCAAAGTTCCCTTGTCCTGCACGTTCGGCTGCTCGGTCTGGAGCTGCAATCAGAACACGTCTCCTCACGATCTTTCCCGCTTTTCTCTCTCCTCTCCCTATATCTTCCGGGTCACAATCCGATTTCCGGCCACATTTTACCCGGAGCGCTTTTAACCCTTTTAACCACAATAAGCATCATCAACATCAGCATCATCATGATAACAAGAACCCCCATTATTAAGGCCGGTATCCATAACAGAGGCCAATGGTGAAAAGACATAAATGGCCAAGTTGGAAACAACACAGGTTTTTTAACAAATGTACAACGGTGAGAGAAAAGAGACACAGGAGAGAAACTTAATCGTTCTTACTTACGTTCCCCAGACAAGGGCCCTCGGACTCACTCGGGGAAAGGGAGGAAGAAGAGGACGTGCTCAAAGCGCGGCCGCTTCGTGCAGTTCACCCCGGACGGCTCGTTGGGCATTTCCCCTCGAGGATGTTCGTGGCAGGGACGTCGGCTTCAGTCGTGCACGTACGGGAATCCACACAGCGTGTCCCGAGGTCAGCGAGGCAAAAGCGCACGTGCAGGGAGTCCAGGCAGGGAGATCGTTGGAGTACAGGGCCAACAAGAGAGATCGTCCTGCGAGAGCCTGAATCTCAAGAGAGCGAGGGCAAAAGAGAGACCAGAGCCAGGGAGAACGGGGGCAGCAGAGAGCTGGGGCAGCAAGAAGGGCAGAGCGCTCCAAGCTTGCTCGGGGGTCCGGGGCGGGTCTTATATCCCCCCAGGGCCCCCACTAGAATGTTCCACGGGCCTCCACTGGCCGCCAGGGGTCACGTGTAATGATAGCCCCCCATCAGTTACTCCCCTTAGTCCTCATTGGCCGTGGTTGCTGGCCACTCCCCTTTAGCTCCCATTGGCCGCCGTTGTTGGCCACTCCCCTTTAGCTCTCATTGGCCGTTTGCTGCTTACCAGCCACGCCCTCCGACTCCTCCCTCGGGCCTCCTCGACTTGTCCTCGGCCCAGCACATGGCATTCCAGGCCCAATGAGGCCTACCCTTATTTACCTGCCTCAACGCATACTAACACGGGGAAGGAGACTATACTTCACATTTAATAAGAAATAACTGGCTAAAGCGAGGCTACATGTTGTGGTGCAACTAACTAAAAGGGGGGTTGCCTTTATTCTCAAAGCCACAACAATATATATATATATATATATATATATATATATATATATTGTTGCGGTTTTGAGAACCCTCCACTTTGTAAATATTTGTAATAATCCCTTATAAATAATCCCCTGTAAATATCCCCATTTAATGTTAAACGAGAGCACCCTAGTTAGTCCACAGCAACACGTAGGACACCATTGGACCTTCTATAGTTATTTCCTTAGTCTATGTTTCAGGTAAGGCTGTGCTCCCAGTAGTTTGACTCTGCGTTGCATTAAATAAATAAGAGTAGGTCCCGTTCCATTGTGCCTCCACCCTCCAAATTCCACCTCGTTGGGCAGAATCCATCCCGCGCCCCATTTGACAACTCGCAGTTTGTTACGCTTGGGATGCTCGCAGTTTGGGATGCTCGCAGTTTGTTACGCTTTGGTTGCCAGCAGCGGTTTCTGCTCTTGGTTTGCTGGTTTGCTGGAACTAGCCCAGCCACGAGGTAAGGCTCAAAAAGGGGGTGGAGCGGCAGCGAGGCTGAGATCGGATCGGCAGCAGGGGGGACGGTAAGGGCCACCAGCCTATCAGGGCTGAGGCGACATCGCCTGACAGGGTGTGGCTAGAGGTTCCAGTGGGTTCGCCGGGCGTGGCAATAAAACCCTTTGCGCGAGGCCCCCACCGGAGGGAGGAGGAAGGACGCGCTGTGACAAGTGGAGAGAAGAGAGAAGAGAGAAGAGAGAGGAGAGTGGGGGTGCTCGCATTGCTGCAATATGCTGAGGCCCTCTAGACTGCTATTGAAGCCGAGGGTCGAGAGCAGAGAGAGAGAGAGACGGTGAGAGGGTCGGTCCGCCACCGCGACAATACTGACTGCACTGCCTGCCGGGTTTCACCGCGAACCAAAGCGTGGACCGGAGTGGAGCATGAACCTGGGGCCGGACCTCGACGCCTGCCATCTGCCTGGACCCTTCACGTCCTTCCCACCACCACCACCCTTTCGTGTAAGTGTGTTTGTTCTGTCCTGGGCGTGTTAATTAAGAGTGTTTAAGGATTGCCCTCTGTCCTTTTATTTCCTTTTGTATATTTTTGCCCTTTCGTTTCCTCTTTCATTATTGTTAATAAATTCCTGTGTTCTTTCTTTACTCTGGTTTCTTCTCATCCGATCGCTTTCGTCCTGTCCGCAATTGATATACGTGGCACGATTTGGCCAACCGCTTAATCGGGTTTTAGTCTTATTGCTAACGGCCCGAGTCGCGGCTCGCTTCGCTCGGCGTATCCAGTAACGCTGCGGCTCGGGAGGAAATTATCTCCTCGCTTACGGCCGGTCTTAGTACGCAGGTATTTGGGA
Source organism: Myxine glutinosa (assembly GCF_964187855.1). Lineage (NCBI taxonomy): Eukaryota > Metazoa > Chordata > Myxini > Myxiniformes > Myxinidae > Myxine > Myxine glutinosa. The sequence continues at coordinate 38,073,609 of NC_136267.1, forward strand.
CTTCATTAACTAATGACCTTGGCTACTACCGACCGGAAGTGACGTTATAGTTTGCAGGACCGGGAGGATCGGCCAGTGTAAAAGACAAGGGGATTAACCCCCCCTTGGTAAGGGGAGCGCCGACCCCGGATCCGCAACAATATATATATATATATATATATATATATATATATATATATATATATATATATATATATATATATATATATATATATAGATATATATATATATATATATATATATATATATATATATAGATATATATATATATATATATATATATATATATATATATATATATATATATATATATATATATATATATATAAATATATATATATATATATACATACATACATACATACATACATACATACACACACACACACAGTCACGTGAAAAAGTAAGTACACCCCATGTAAAGTTTTGACTTTTTCAACATATTTCAACATACAGCTATTTGATCTTCATTTCAACAATATTGACAGATAAAGGTGATATAATTTAACAAATATCGTGAAACATTTACATTTTGTAGTCCATTGTATAATTTAAATAAACACATATGCAAATTTCGCATGTGGAAAAAGTAAGTACACTCTTACATTTATCACTACTTCAAATACCTAAAATTAGAATCAGGTGCACCAGCTCCGGTGCAAATGATTAGAACATCATTGGAGAGGATCTTGGAGGAACCTGTCTTATTTAAACCTGACATTTAGTTTGGTTTGCTCTTTGTTGTTGAAGTGTGCCACGTCATCATGCCTAGATCAAAAGAGCTCTCTGAGGCCTTCAGAAAGAAGGTTATAGATGCCCACGAGTCTGGGAAGGGATTTAAAAAGATCTCCAAACAATTTGAAATCAATCATTCGACTGTCCGGAAGATCATCTACAAGTGGAGAAGATTCCAAACAACTGCCAACTTGTTCAGGCCAGGCCGCACCAGCAAGTTCAGCCCAAGAGCAGACCGCAAGATGCTGAAAGAAGTCTCTAAGAACCCCAGAATGTCATCACGGGACCTACAGGTAGCTCTTGCCATTGTTGATGTCAAAGTGCACGAGTCTACCATTAGAAAGAGGCTGCACAAATTTGATCTACATGGGAGGTGTGCCAGGAGGAAACCTTTGGTGTCCAGAAAGAACATCAGGGCAAGACTAAAGTTTGCCAATGAACACCTAGGCAAAGACCAGCACTTCTGGAACAAAGTACTCTGGACAGATGAGTCAAAGGTAGAGCTATTTGGCCACAGTACCAGAAGACATGTTTGGCCAAAACCAAAGACAGCATTTGACCACAAGAACCTGATACCAACTGTAAAGCATGGTGGTGGAAATATTATGGTTTGGGGCAGCTTTGCTGCATCAGGGCCTGGGCAGCTCCCCATCATAGAATCCACTATGAATTCTTCATTGTACCAGGGGGTGCTTGAGGATAATGTGTTGCCATCTGTCAGAAAGTTGAAGCTCAACCGAAGGTGGACCTTGCAACATGACAATGACCCTAAACATACCAGTAAATCCACCAATGAATGGCTGAAAAGAAAGAAATGGAGGGTTCTGGAATGGCCAAGTCAAAGCCCGGATCTAAATCCCATCGAGATGTTGTGGGGGGATTTGAAACGAGCGGTGCATGCAAGAAACCCCTCAAATATCGCACAGCTGAAAGAATTCTGCATGGAGGAGTGGGCAAAAGTTTCTCCCAGTCGATGTCGGAGACTGGTAGACAGTTATAAGAAACGCCTACTTGAGGTTGTTTCTGACAAAGGGGGCAATACCACCTATTAGAGCCAAGGGTGTACTTACTTTTTCCACATGCGAAATTTGCATATATGTTTATTTAAATTATACAATGGACTACAAAATGTAAATGTTTCATGATATTTGTTATATTATATCACCTTTATCTGTCAATATTGTTGAAATGAAGATCAAATAGCTGTATGTTGAAATATGTTGAAAAAGTCAAAACTTTACATGGGGTGTACTTACTTTTTCACGTGACTGTATATATCGACAAAAAACATGGTCCGTGAAGCCATACGTCCGTCTGTCCGGGAAGCATTATGTATATTCATTATGTACTGTTTGAACACTGTTGCATCCTGTCTATTATGTACGTCTATTAATGACGTATTGTTGGAATATACCTTTCGACCCTTTAGAATGCTGAGATCCCTTAGACCTTTGAAGACCCTTTAAGTCCCCAAGACCTTTAAGACCACCAATACTTCAAAAAACTACGAAGACCCAAAAACCCTTAAAGACCCTGAAGACCCAAAATATCCCAAAGACCCAAAAGACATAAAATACCCAAAATACCTCAAAGACCCTTAATATCCAAAAGAACCCAAAGACTCAAAAGACCCCAAAGACCCAGAGGACCCAAATAACCCCGAAGACCCAAAATGCCTAAAATATCCCGAAGACCCTTAAAGACCCCGAAGATCTAAAATACCCAAAATACCCCAAATACCCCAAACACCCAAAATACCCAAAACACCCTGAAGGTACTTAAGGACCCAGAAGACCCTTAAGACCCATTAGACTCCAAGATCCTGAAGAACACTTTTACCTTTAAGACCCTTTCAATTAGACACCTTTAGATCCCTTCACCCTTCCAACCTTTCAAACCCTTTAAACCTTTACACCCCTCAAGTCCCTTTTGACTGCTTGGACTTTAACACCATTTAGACCACTTAGAACCTTCAGACCGATTAGTCAGCTTGGACCCTTGACCATTTAGAGCTTTGTATCACTTGGACCTTTTTAGATTACAAATAAAGATTATTTACAAGATTACAATCTCTGCCTTACACTGTACATTTTAATAAACCAGTGTGGCGGACACAAGCAAGGTACACGAATTCAGCGCACCAGCAGGTGGTGCGAACGTCCAGGCGGGGAACTGGAATGCATGACCCGCCTATCGACCGATCGGCCACGCCCGGGGACGAGGCGTGGCTTCGGCACATATATGCGGGCTCTAAGCTCGGGCCCGCCCAGTGCTGCAGTTCGAGCTTTCACAATAAAGACTCTTGGTTTTATCAAACGCGTTGTGGCCTACCTCTTTGGCAAGCAAGTTGTGTGCGCAGCACCACACTTCACTGGTGACCCCGATTGGTTCAGCCGTTGCTGACCACCGAACGCGCCATGGCCAACAACGCTGTCGCGGTAAAACTCCCAGAGTTTTGGGAAGCACAGGCCGATGTGTGGTTCGTGCAGGCCGAAGCGCAATTCCAGCTTTGAGGCATAACGGCGGACGAGACACGTTACTACCACGTGGTCGCCTCCCTCGGGCCCGGCACTGCCGCCCGAGTCGTGTCCATCCTGCAGCACCCGGCGGCCGACCACAAGTACGGGGCGCTCAAATGTCTCCTCATCGCCACGTTCGGCCTCACTGAGATCGAACGGGCCGACCGCCTCCTGGACCTTCCCGAACTCGGCGACACACGACCATCCGTGCGGATGGATTATATGCTGTCGCTGCTGGGTGACCAAGCCCCGGATTTCTTATTCCGGGCGCTTTTCCTACGCCAGCTACCTCTACAGGTACGGCTCGCGCTGGCCGGTTCCAACATAAGGGAACCCCGCGCCCTGGCCGTAGAGGCCAACAAGTTCTTCGCGGCTTGCGACACGCGGGCGAGTTACGGTGCGGCCGTCGTGGATCCCGAGGCTGATGCTACTGCGTCCCTCGTGGCCGCTGCCGCGCCCCGCCCACCACCACCGCCGCCGAGAAAACCGCGGCCGCCACCGCCCTCGCCGCCGCAAGCCTGGTGCTATTTCCACGCCAGGTTCGACCACAAGGCTAAGAAGTGTTGCCCGCTGTGCTCGTTTGGCAGGTCGGGAAACGACCAGGCCGGCGCTCGGTAGCGGCCCTGAGCGTCGGCCATTCCGGCAGCCTCCTATTCATCACGGACACCTTGTCCGGGTGCCGTTTCCTCTGCGATACAGGAGCGCAGGTAAGCGTCATCCCAGCCTACACGTCCGACAAGGGAACCGCGGGCCGGGGCCCCGCTTTGCTTGCCGCCAACGGTACACCCATCCGCACGTTCGGGAAGCGCTGCCTCTCCCTGCGGTTCGGAGGGCAGCGCTTTCAATGGTCGTTCGTGACCGCTAGCATGCCCATGGCATTGCTCGGTGCGGACTTCCTATGTGCGCATGGGTTGTTGGTCGACGTAAAGCGCAGATGGCTCATCCAGGCCGAAACCTTTAGCTCGCTCGCTTGTTCGCTGAGCAGCTCGTTGAGCGGCTCACTGAGTGGCTCACCGAGCGGCTTGCCAAGCGGCTTGCTGGATGGTTCCATCCCGGCGAGTTTGGTTTGCACGCTTCCGGCAGCGGACGACTTTACCCGCCTCCTCACCAGTTTCTCAGCCCTCACGCGGCCCACCTTTTCAGCGGTGGCCGTTAAACACGGGGTGGAGCACCACATCCCCACGGTCGGGCCACCATTCTATGCCCGGGCACGCCGGCGCGAGCCCACGAAGCTCGCGGTGGCGAAAGCAGCGTTCGCCACGCTGGAGCGGCTGGGGATTGTGCGGCGCTCCAACAGCGCATGGGCTTCCCCGCTGCACATCGTGCCGAAGCCCGGCGAGGGATGGCGGCCGTGCGGGGACTACCGCCGGCTCAACGATGCCACCACCCCCGACCGCTACCCAGTCCCGAAGGTGGACCTCATCCAGGGCTACCATCAAGTCCCCGTCCAACCGGACGACGTCCCGAAGATGGCCGTCATCACCCCTTTCGGCCTCTTCGAATTTCTAAGGATGCTTTTCGGGTTGAAGAATGCGGCTCAGGCGTTCCAGCGGCTTATGGATGGCGTCTTGCGCGACTTACCTTTCCTGTTCGTCTACCTGGACGACATCCTAGTCGCGAGCGCGTCCCGGGAGGACCACCCGCTCCACCTCCGCATGCTGTTCGAACGCCTGGGCCAGCATGGCCTAATCATCAACCCTGCCAAGTGCCGTTTCGGTGTCACCACCATCGACTTATTGGGGCACCGCATCACCGAGCACGGGGCCGTCCCTTTACCGGCCAAGGTGGAGGCGGTCAGGGATTTCCCACGGCCCCGCACGATCAAGGGGCTCCAGGAGTTCCTGGGCATGGTAAACTTTTACCACCGCTTCGTGCCCCACGTCGCCCAGCTCCTCCGCCCCTTGCACGAGGCCCTCCGGGGCGAGCCGGGCAAAGGTGACATCGCCTGGTCAGAGCCGATGGCCGCGGCGTTCGCGGGCGCAAAGCTGGCTCTGGCCGACGCCACCATACTGGCGCACCCGGCGCCCGATGCACCGATCGCCCTCACCACCGACGCGTCGGATTACGCGGTGGGCGCGGTGCACGAGCAATGGGTGCGTGGTGCTTGGCAACCGCTGGCGTTTTTCAGCCGGCAGCTGAGCCCACATGAACGCCAGTGCAGCACCTTCGACCGCGAGTTGCTCGGACTCCACCTGGCGGTCCGACACTTCCGCCATCTGCTGGAGGGCCGCCCGTTCACGGCCTTCGTTGACCACAAGCACCTTGTGTTCGCGATGGCCAAGGTCGCCGAGCTATGGTCGGCACGGCAGCAGCGCCACATCTCTGCCGTGTCCGAGTACACGACGGACATCCGTCACGTGGCGGGTAAGGACAACCCGGTGGCGGATTGCCTTTCCCAGTCCGTCGTGCACGCGGTCCACCTCGGGGTCGACTATGCCCGGATGGCGGAGGCCCAGACCGCCGACCCCGGCATCCAGGCCTTGTGGACCGCCGTCACGGGCCTCCGCATCACCGAGGTGCCGTTCGACGCCGCGGGCACGGCCCTCCTATGCGACGTCTCCCTCGGCCGGCCTCGCCCCATCGTGCCCGCTGGTTGGCAGCGCCCGGTGTTCGACGCCATCCACGGCCTGTCCCACCCTGGCGCGAGGGCATCCCAGAAACTCGTCGGGGCAAAGTTAGTATGGCATGGACTCCGGAAGGACGTCCGCGACTGGGCCAGGACGTGCCTCGCGTGCCAGCGCGCCAAGGTCCACCGCCACACCCAGGCACCGTTGGCCCCGTTTACGGTGCCCGAGCGGCGGTTCGACCACGTGCACGTCGACTTGGTGGGACCTCTGCCCCCCTCGCGAGGGTTCACCCACCTCCTCACCATGGTCGACCGCACCACACGGTGGCCGGAGGCCGTCCCATTGGCGGCTACGTCTGCGGCTGAGGTGGCGCAAGCCTTTATCGCCACTTGGGTTGCCCGGTTTGGTGCCCCCTCGGACATCTCATCCGACCGCGGCCCCCAGTTCACCTCGGAGCTCTGGGCCGTGGTGGCGCAAGGACTCGGGGTGAAGCTACACCACACCACGGCCTACCACCCCCAGGCCAATGGCCTGTGCGAGCGCTTTCATTGCTCCATGAAGGCCGCGCTCCGGGCCAGCCTCTGAGACGGCGGCTGGGTCGACAGACTCCCCTGGGTCCTGCTGGGCCTCAGGACGGCGCCCAAAGACGACCTGCGCGCGTCCTTGGCGGAGCTGGTCTTCGGGCAACCACTGCGGGTACCGGGTGAATTTATCCCCGACTCCACGGCTCCTTGGTCCGCGGCACAACAGCGCTCCGCCCTTCAGGAGACCGCCCGGAGGTTCGCCCCGGTGCCAACGGCACACCACGGTTGCCCGCCTTCCCACGTCGCCCCGGAGCTTCGCACGGCAAATTACGTGTTCATCCGGCACGACGCCCACCGGGCACCGCTACGGCCCCCGTACGACGGGCCCTTCCGCGTGTTGGAGGCCGGGGACAAGTTTTTCACGGTCGACATCGGCGGTGCCCCGGATCGCATTTCCATGGACCGCCTCAAGCCGGCCCACCTCGATCCGGACTTGACGATATTCAAATCTCTGCCTTACACTGTACATTTTAATAAACCAGATCACTCAATATGCGACATTCAAATCTCTGCCTTACACTACATTTTAATCAACCAGATCACTCAATAGACGATATTCAAATCTCTGCCTTACACAACATTTTAATCAACCAGATCACTCAATAGACATTCAAATCTCTGCCTTACACTGTACATTTTAATAAACCAGATCACTCAATATACGACATTCAAATCTCTGCCTTACACGGTCCATTTTAATAAACCAGATCACTCAATATACGACATTCAAAGCTCTGCTTTACACTATACATTTTAATAAACCGGATCACTCAATGAACGACATTCAAATCTCTGATCTGGTTTATTAAAATGTACAGTGTAAGGCACTCAATAGACGATATTCAAATCTCTGCTTTACACTGTACATTTTAATAAACCGGATCACTCAATAGAAGACATTCAAATATCTGCCTTACACTGTACATTTTAATAAACAAGATCACTCAATACACAACATTGAAATCTCTGCTTTACACTGTACATTTTAATAAACCAGATCACTCAATACACAACATTCAAATCTCTGCTTTACACTGTACATTTTAACAAACCAGATCACTCAATAGACGACATCCAAATCTCTGCCTTACACTGTACATTTTAATAAACCAGATCACTCAATTGACGACATTCAAATCTCTGCCTTACACTGTACCCCTTTTCCCCCTCGGGTCTCCGTGTCCACGAGGCCAAGTCGCCACTCCCGGAGCAAGCGTGGGAAAGGGTATCGGGGTGACTCCACACGTACCTTCAGTACCCACGCTGCCACGAAAACGGGGACCGGACCTCGCGCAACCCACGCTAATCGAGTACGCCCAAGCGGTTTGCGTATCACTTGACTCGTGCCGTTACGTTCATTGAACCCGATTCGAGCGGTTTTATACGTGCGATGCTAGGCCAATAGATGGAACTGACGGGGACGATCAAATAGAAGGAATAATACAGGTTTATTTACAATGTACAAAGATCAGGATATAAAGAGAAGGGACACAGAGCAGGCTTTACAGTCTTAACTTATCCCCGGACAAGGGCCCACTCACTCACGCAGGGAAAAGGAGGAAGAACAAGTTCGCGCACCAAACGCGCCTTGACGCCGGTCGCTCCCGGACCGCTCGCCGGCTGTGGCCCTCCGATGTTCATGGCACGTATGCTGGGAGCGCAGGCAGGGAGACCGTGCATCTGTGGCCCGGAATGGATGTCTCCACAGGCGTGATTAATACAGGCAGCAGCAGAGCGAGGGCACAGGGGGGAGTTCGTGTACGGAGGGGCTATAACAAGCAACTCAATCCACTCGTGGCTACAATGTCTCTTTGATCTCCGAATCAACCACCACGACTTTTAGGGCACACTCCACTTTTACCACCACGTCTCTCCCAGCTCTGTCTGACACTCCGACTGAGGCGGGGGGCAGGGTTTTATGGCCCCGCCCCAGAGTCTTACCCGAATGTTCCAAGCCCCTCCTCTCGTTGCAGTTGTGAGCCACTCCCCTTGAGCTCCGATTGGCTGCTCGCTGCTTACCGGCCACTCCCCCTGCAGCTCCTCCCTTCGGCCTTGCCAGACTTGTTCCAGGCCGAGCACATGGCATTCCAGCCCAAAGAACACCTAACTGACGCCTGCTCAACGCAAGCAAGCTAACACAGGAAAGGAGACTACGCTTACATTTAATAAGAAATAACTGAACTACAGTGAGGCTACATGTTGTGGTGCAACTACCTCCGAGGAGGGGGGGGGGGGGGGGTCACCTTTATTCATAAAACCGCAACAATATATATATTCTCTTCGTGAAAAAAAACAATATATTGTTGTGGTTTTGAGAGCCCCTCACTTTGTAAATAAATAATTACTTCTTGTAAATATTCCATCATTTAAAAGGTCAAAGGTCGCACCCATAGTTAGGCCATATGCAACACGTAGGACACCATAGGACTGTCAGTTAGTTCCTTAGTATGTGTTTAAGATAAGGCTGTGTTCCCAATAGTTGGATCTGCGTTGCATTAATTAAATAAGATAGGCCCCATTCCGTCCATTTTGCCAGTCTCTGTCTCCAAATTGGGTTACGCGCCTCTGCTCGCCCAGCAGCGTTCGTTGCCTCGCTCCAAACGCCATTACGCACGCGGTCAAGCTTGGAGAAGAAGGGGGCGGAGCGCCAATAACAAGGCGTGGCCCTGTCAACGAGCCGACAAGGGCAGAGCCGGTGAGCCCTCACTATCCAACCAGGGCTGAGGTGAGCTCACTGGCGGGCGTGTCTCTATGAAGCGCGCATTGATTTCAAAGCGCGTTATATAAGCGCAAGCGTGCGGACTGCTTTCAGAACTGCGCAGGGGACCGTTGCCATTGAGAGAACAGCGCGGAGACAGCGGATGATAAGAACACTGCGCAGATGATCGCTTGGAACCATCGTTTGATATGAACTGCTGTTTGAGACGGACCTTGATTGATCGGGAGAGAGAGAGCATTCGGCACGCTATACGCACGCAGCATTCCAGCCCCTCGCATATGTAAGGTCCGGTCGTGCGCCAACGACACGCGAAGCTGCCTGCCGTTCTTCGCCCGCGGACCCGGAGCCTAGACCGGATCCCATCGCCTGGACCATCTGCCTGGACCTTCCTCCCCTACCACTACCATCCCGTGTGAGTCTGTCTGTTTGTCCGAGGTTGTAAGTAAGACTGTATAGATGAGATAGATTGCCCTGTGTCCTTTTGCTCTTCTTCTTCTGTATATTACCTTCGTTTCCTCTTTTGGTTTGTTAATAAATGTACCTTGTTCTTTCTTGGTTTTTCCCTAATCCGATCACCGCCGTCCTTTCTTTCAATTGAGTACCTGTGGCACGATAGGAACCCCTCAGGATCGGGTTTAGTTTTATTGTTAATGGCTCGGGCTGCGGAATGCTAACCGCTCGTCAATTTCCATCTTGTCCGTGGTTCGAGCGGGAGTTATTTCCCTGCTTTACGGTCGGGTTAGTAAGTAGGTATTTGGGACTTCATTGACCAATCACCCCAGCTAATTCCGACCGGAAGGAGCGTCATAGCTTCCAGGATTGGGGGACGGCCAGCTTAAAATACAAGGGGATTAACCCCCCCTTGATAAGGGGAGCGCCAACCCCAGAATCCGCAACAATTGGTGTCTGGGAGTGGGATTGGACCCGAACCAAATTTTATATGTGATCTGAAAAAATTTGGTCGAAATTACGAGCGGCCAAATTTTTTATTTAACATCCAAATTATAGTCGTGCCATGGATACTCAAGGCGATCGGATGCCGGTGGGGGAGATAGAAGAAGGGTTAGAGTCAACCCAGGACCCCAGGGAAGAGGTGGGAGAGATGGAAGAGGAGGTTGAAGAGGGTGTAGTAGTGTGGGTGGCAGGTGCACAAAATGGCGGCGCCGCGCACATGGCGGCGGAGGCCGAGCCCGCGGTGGCGGCTGAGGCCGCTGTGCAAATGGGGTTTGACCTCAGGTTATTCCTGACCCAACTGGGTGCAAAAATGGATAGGATGGGGGAGCAAATGGGCGACCAAATTTGGGGGTTGAGGAATGAATTGGGTGACCAAATTGGGGGGTTGAGGAATAAATCGGGAGGTCAAATTGGGGGGCTAGGAAGCAAATTAGGGGGATTCGGAAGCAGATTAGAGGGCCAGTTGGAGTACGTAAATGGCCAAGCCTGAGAAATTAATGAGGGGCTAGCGAGGGGCAGGCCAGGTATGAAGCAAAGGAATTTGAGAGGGAGAGAGACCGCGAGTTGGGCGGGAAAAGCACATGGGTAGGTGACGAGGTAGCGCGGCTAGAGGAGCGCGGGAGAAGCGAGTTGGAGCAAAGCGAAGATACGTGGACAGGTATAGAGATCGCGACCCGGGGTATGGGGAAGCCGGCGACTGCCAAAGTAGAGAATTTGATTTTATTAGCGCCAGCGGTCGTCGAGGGAAAAGATATTGATATTAAAGGAAAATAAATAATCAAACAAATAGTGGAAATTGGAGAGACAGCGGACGTAGAAAAGCACTCGTGGAAGGAAGAAATGGAAAATGTGCAAAGTCTGTATCTGCATCATGATGCCGTGCTTAACCAAATGGAAAGTTTGCAGGTGCGTGTGAAGAAGAGGATCCCGAAGGTAAGCCGGGCTGTATATGGCGCGAAAAGATTTTTCGGAAAAGTGTTTGGCGCAAAAAGAATTTTAGCGCGCTTGGGATCCCAGCATAACCCGGGCGGTTGTGGAAGGTCCGTGGTGCGCTGTGTGAGTAGAAATGGCGTGCGTGTGCGAATGGCGCCGGAGCGCGAGTATGACACGGAGAGTGAGAATGAATGCACGACAGAGTGTGATAATGGGAGTGATTGTGATACAGAGAGTGAGTTGGTTGTGGAGCGTGTGTGAGAATGCACACCTGAGTTGGTTGTGGAGCGCGTGATTGGGTGTGCGACGAGGGATTGCACACCCGTGGGTAGGTGTGCGCTGAATGGGTGGATGCAAGAGTGCACCCCCATGAGTGGTACGGAGTACGTACCAGGAGAGTGTGCGCAGGAAGGTGCGAGAGAGAGGTGTGGAACAGAGGAGTGTGTGATGATGGAGTGTGCGAGTAGAATGGATGCGCAAGAATGTGCACGAGAGAGTGCGGTGGCGGAATTGACAGAATGCATGGAGTGTATGAGAGGCGTTGGAGCGCCGCGTTTTGTGAGTGGAACGGAACGCGTGGTGTGAGCATGCGAGTCAGGCATCGACGTTGACCCGGACAGCGTTCAGGCCGACGGATAGCCGACGCGAGCTCTCGGTGCGCGGTGTTCTTTGTGTGCTGCGGGGACCGGCCGGGATCGGTGCCGCCTCGCTCCTGCACGGAGCGCCGTGCACGATTCGGGCCGGGCTCCGCCCTGCATGGTCGGTACCGCGCTTTGTTAGGCAAAGCGATCGGCCCGGTTTGAGGGGAAGGAGAAGGGTTCGGAGCGGCGCCCCCTTGCGGTGGCGGCGCTCCGGCAGGGCAAGACTGGGCAACCGCGCTTGGGAGCGCAAGGCCCTGCGTAGGGATGGTGCTTGGAGCCTTGGCCCGACAAAACCTCCTCCCCTGAATCCGAATGCCAGATGGACCCAACCTGCAGGAGACAGACCATCCGCACGGATAGCCGGCTTTTCGAAGTCGAGCTGTGAAAATGCATTACCGCACCCGACGAGGCTCAGAGTAGTGAATGGATAGTGATAGTGATGATGGCAAATGGTATCTGATGATACCATCCCTCACATCCATCTTTTGGGCAAAGGAGCTATAGGTTTATGGGGTGGCAGTGGAAACGAGCCTGGGAGGGTTAGGATAAATGGTTAGGGAACTAGAAATGACCATATGTGACTTTAGATTTAAGTAGCGACATTATACCTGTAGTGGGGACGTAGAGTAGGGTAGTTGGATTATGACGAGGGATGTGCATAGTATAAGGGATGACAGGGAAGCACTAAGTTAGAGGGAAAACCAGGTAGATTAAATGATGCAGTGTGTTTGTGGTGAAGTTTGTTGAATGAGGAATTGGTATGAGAGTCTTGCTGGTGAGCATATTGAAATGAGGAATTGAGAGGCAATGCTCGGGAAAGATGTGTGTGTGAGCGTGGGAGAATCTGAGTGCCAGAGGCAATGGTTTGGAGAAGTGAAAGGGTATTGAGCAGAGTATTGTGGATGTGTGTGATTGTGCATTGAGTGATTGACTTGCAAGGTGTGCAAGTGAAATGCAGGTGTATGGAGAATGGTTGGATGGAATAGATGGTCTGGAGTAAATGGAGTATGGAGTGAATGGTGTGGAGTGGGAGTGTGGAATACGTGGAGTGGAGTGTATGGTGCGAAGGAGTGGATGGGGGAAGGATGGACCCCCTCACGAGTACCCGGGGAGGGTAGTTTAAAAGTAGGTAGAGGGAGTAGGTAAATTTGGTGGATATTGACATCTGTGGTGTGCGGAGTAGAATGAAGTGCTTCGATGGGTGCATTAGTCTGAGTGAAATGGCTGGACGTGTGGCCTGTTAGAGGGATGATTAAATGGGCACTCCGCCACTGGTAGTCTGTCGGCCAGGTGAGGCCGCAGGTAGGCTCTGGGAGCCAGTTAGCGTTCAATGGGGCCTGAGGATCCTATGGAGAGGACCCAGGTAGCCTGACGCCAGAGAGGGCGGTTGCGGGGTAAGGGAGCCAGAGGGCCTTCCCCAGGTTAGGGTGAGGAGCAGGTAAGCTCGGGTGGCGACGTTCAGTGGCGGAGGTGTGCAGGTGAGCGGACCTGCTGGTGAGCCACACGACCCAGCCCTGAAATTGTGCGAGGGCACAGGGAGTAGAATCGGGGGAGTGAGATCCCAAATTGGGAGACCGCCACAGTATGTTCAATGGGAATTGGTTTTTAGAACCGCATAGTGTAAAGTGGCCAATGGTTTGGCAGGGTAAGACCCCGGCTAGTTTAAAAGTGTTAATGTCATTTATAAGGTAGATAGGAGAAAATCTCTTCGCACCATCCGCATCCACTCACCTGGGTGATAGAGCTCCACACCATATTTTGCAGACATTTGGAATGTAAGACGCATCTCGACGTGGGGTTGACATTGTTTATATTCCATCTCTTCCTCCTTAGGAGGGATTGGTGATGAATTTGGAACTAGGGGAGATATGGGGGACAAGACGATAGCGATGAATTTGTAAATTGTGTAAATACGGGTAAGCCTAAGGGCAAGGGTAGGGTAGGTGACATGGGGGTTGACGAACGGATAGGGACGAGCTTTCCCGCGCCCTTCATGTCTGCATTATTTCGTATTGATGTGTACCCTTGCGGCCATGCCCGCTGATTTGCTTGTCCTCCTTCCCCCACTCATGGATTTGTTTTTTTTGGGCCCGGGGGGAGTGCGCAGGTGACTGCAGTTGTGTGCCCGCACCTCCGCTGCCTCCGGCCTGCACTGATGCACCATATGGACCACACGTTCTGTGGCCTATCACCACCTTATGGACCACACGTACTGTGGCCTGGCGTCTCTGCTGGGACTGACCATTATTGCCAGCGGTGTCTGGTTGCGGACCACTGTTCTTAAAGTGGCATCCATGCCATGCAGTGGACCACCTACGTTGGCCCTGCTGGCCAGAAATCATAAAAAGCGGACGCGGTGTGTGCCCTTTTATTCTTAAATAACATCAAGCATGAAGATCATCGACAACCAGAACCAGCGGCCCAGCAGAGCAGAGAAGAAAGAAGACACCATTTTTTTTTTTTTTTTAATGTTTGTTTTTGTGCCTTTCCTTGATGGTGCTTTTTGGTGCTTTTCTGTGCATTTTCATTTATGGTGCTTTTGGTGCATTTTATTTTATGGGTGCATATGGTATGGTGCATCGGTGCAGTGCATGGCAATATTTTTCCTCGTCTCAAAAGTTCTGCTTTTCCCACAAAAGACAGGTCCTGGGTTGTAGTTGTAAATAATCAAAATAGTAGTGTTTTTGTAAATAATGCTCCCCACCGGCTAAATGTGTAGTTTCAAAATAATTCCGCAATTCGGTTAGTCTGTGGGCATGAGTCTGATAGGTAGAATGCAACGCAGCAGGCGTGACATATTTAGTGTTAAAACTGTCGCACTCAGGGTGAGGTTAAAAGTAGAGGGTAACCAAACCGAAGTGCCACACTAAGTTAAAGTTGTTTTGGCCCGGGCCGAGGCCTGGAGAAAAGGAGGGTGCAGTGTTGTGGTTTTGAGAGCCCCTCACTTTGTAAATAAATAATCACTTCTTGTAAATATTCCATCATTTAAAAGGTCAAAGGTCACACCCATAGTTAGGCCATATGCAACACGTTGGACACCATAGGACTGTCAGTTAGTTCCTTAGTATGTGTTTCAGATAAGGCTGTGTTCCCAATAGTTGAATCTGCGTTGCATTAATTAATTCAAAAATTAATATAGGCCCTATTCCGTCCATTTTGCCAGTCTCTCTCTCCAAATTGGGTTACGCGCCTCTGCTCGCCCAGCAGCGTTCGCTGCCTCGCTCCAAACGCCATTACGCATGCGGTCAAGCTTGGAGAAGAAGGGGGCGGAGCGCCAAGAACGAGGCGTGGCCCTGTCAATGAGCCGTCAAGGGCGGAGCCGGTGAGCCCTCGCTATCCAACCAGGGCTGAGGTGAGCTCACTGGCGGGCGTGTCTCTATGAAGCGCGCATTGATTTCAAAGCGCGTTATATAAGCGCAAGCGCGAGGACTGCTTTCAGAACTGCGCACGGGACCGTTGCTATTGAGAGAACAGCGCGGAGACGGCGGATGATAAGAACACTGCGCAGAGGTTCGCTTGGAACCATCGTTTGATACAAACTGCCGTTTGAGACGGACCTTGATTGATCGGGAGAGAGAGAGCGTTCGGCACGCTATACGCACGCAGCATTCCAGCCCCTCGCATATGTAAGGTCCGGTCGTGCACCAACGACATGCGAAGCTGCCTGCCGTTCTTCGCCCGCGGACCCGGAGCCTGGACCGGATCCCATCGCCTGGACCATCTGCCTGGACTTTCCTCCCCGACCACTACCATCCCGTGTGAGTCTGTCTGTTTGTCCGGGGTTGTAAGTAAGACTGTATAGATAAGATTGCCCTGTGTCCTTTTGCTCTTCTTCTTCTGTATATTACTTTCGTTTCCTCTTTTGGTTTTTTTTTTGTTTTTTTTGGTTTTTTTTTTTTTTTTTTTGTATACAAGGTCGAGGCTCGTGAAAGAGCGAACATTAATCACACAGAAAGACAAACCGACACATAAAACATATAACATAGGGAGCGGTAGACAAGATGGGGAGAGAGGGGGAAGGACACAAACACAACATTTGAGAGCAGGGACCGAGAGACATGGAGACATCGAGAGATCTGAGAGAGGGCGAGGGCTTTGGGGGGGGGGCGTGGGAAGGGGGCGGTGGGAGAGGTATAAAACATATGGACACTGCCAGGACTTCCAGGAAAGAAGTTGGAATTTCAAACAAGGTGGATCTGGGGTGAATTAGCGGGGGTAGAAAAGATCAAGGTTTTGGATGGGGGAAGATAAGAGATGGTGGTGAACAGCTGTTTTAAAGACCTGGAGGGAGGAGTGGGATTGAAGGGAGTGAGGGAGTTTGTTCCAGAGGCGGGAGAAAAGAGGAATGAAAGAGTGAAGGTGAGCAGAGAGCCGAGATTTCGGCAGTTTAACCATCAGAGGGTTGCTGGCAGATCTTGTGCGACCTGTAGGAATATTTGGGGGACAGAGCACAGAGAGAGCTGGGGGTGCAAGGCCGGAGAGGAGTCGGTAGAAGACAGAAAGACCACCTACCTGCCTGCGGTGAGTGAGTGAAAGGCCCTCAGAGATAGCTTCATCGCGGGAGATTCCAATAATTCTGAAAGCTTTGGTTTCAACAGCGTGAAGCCGAGCTAGGTGTGAGGCAGGAGCACCGGCCCATAGGGGAGAACAGTATTCCATTGAGCTGCGGATGAAAGCCTTGTATGTGGTGAGGAGCTCAGGTGTGCCGAGGAAGGACTTCGCACGACGGAGGATGCCCAGTCGGCGACTGGCTTTGGAGGCCAGCTTGGAAATGTGGTTTTTCCAAGAAAGATCATGGCAGATAGTGAGACCCAAAATCTTGAGCGACAGAACTTCTTGGAGAGGATTGTTGAGAAAGTAGATGGGAGGGTTGTCCAGTCGATCTTTTCGGAGAGACATAGTAAGAGTGTGAGATTTGTCAGGATTGAAAGACATGTTCCACTTGTTTGACCAGTCTGTGATTTTGTCCAGGTCTTCAGAGAGTGAGGAGGCAGCAGACTGCCGATCTGAGGGAAGAGGAATGGAGCGGCAGAGAGTGGAGTCATCAGCAAAGAGATAGAGAGGATTTTCGAGAGAGTCAGAGAGATCATTGATGAAGACCAGAAAAAGCACGGGGCCCAGAACACTGCCTTGGGGAACTCCAGCCTGAACAGGAAGAGGAGATGAGAGAAACCCATTCAGGGCCACACGTTGACGACGACTAGAGAGGAAGTCCGCCAGCCATGCGTGGAGATTTCCATGGATACCAAAGGAGGAGAGTTTGGTGAGCAGAGCGGGGTGCCAGACCGTGTCGAAGGCACGTGATATGTCGAGGGAGACAGCTCTAATTTCCTGTTTGGCATTGAGGACCTCCATCCATTGTTGAGACAGCAGAAGCAGCATGTCCAGAGTAGAGTGACCTGGTCTGAAACCAAATTGATGATCAGAGATCAAGCCATTGGAGAAGAGGAAAGATTTCATATCCGAAGCAATGATGGATTCCATGACTTTGCTGATAATTGGGAGAAGGCTGATTGGTCTGTAGTTGCTAGGATCTGTTTTTGCACCTTTTTTGTGCAAAGCGGTGATGTTGGCTGATTTCCAAGCAGATGGCAGTTGACCTTGAGCAAAAGAGAGGGTGAAGAGAACAGAGAGAGGGTGAGATAGAGCAGCAGAGCAGGATTTTAGGACCCGTGGGCTGATGCCGTCGGGTCCAGTTGCAGAATCAGAGTCGAGGGTTGACAGAAACTTTTCCACCTTGTCAGGAGGAAAGGACACGGAGTCCAGGAGCAGCAGGGTACGACTGGGTATGGTGGGTACAGAGAGGGATGGGTTTGGGACACAAGATTTAGAGGCAAACACAGAGTTGAGGCATTCAGCTTTTTCACGTGCGGAGTCAGCTGTGTAGCCGTTTGAGGTAAGGGAGGGGATGGAGGGGGAACAAACACCAGAAACGGATTTGACCAGACGCCACCAGGATTTGGAAGAGGGAGACAGATAAGAGAGTTCGGTCTTGAGAATGGAGAGATATTGTTTCCTGGCTCTCCTGAGGGTGGACACACACTTGTTTCGGGCTTTGTGAAAGGAAATGAGATTTCCTTCCGTTGGATTTGCTTTCCAGGAGACGAAGGCAAGTTGTTTCTGGGCAACAGCCTCACCACAAGATTCCGTGTACCATGGACGGGAGGAAGGGTATGACAACTGAAGACGAGATGGGATAAATCTGTGCATGAGAGAGAGCAATTTACTTTGGAAGAATTCCCAGGATGAGTTGATGTCAGAGGTGGTAGAGATGGGAGACCAGTCCAGATGATTGATGGCTGCTTGAAGACCGTGCCAGTTGGCCTGAGTGAAATGCCAGACTCGTCGACGCTGAGCAGGCTCCCTGAGGATGGTCAGAGAGATGTCCACTTTAACAAGGACATGATCAGATGATCCGATCGGAGCAGAAGAAGAGCAGCAGACATTTTCAGGGAAGTTAGTCATAACCAAGTCCAGAAGAGAAGATGTTCCGTTGACTGAGATCCGGGTCGGGAAATTGACAGATTGTGTCAGTCCCAGTGAGTCGCAGAAGTCCTTTGCTGAGGAGCCATGGCTGGTGAGAGAGGTACCCACACCCAGCCAACTGGCATGATGACAGTTGAAATCACCACATATGAGGAAGAGAGAGTTGGGATGAGTAGATAGAAGTTGGTCCATATCATCAGACAGCGAGATGTAGATGGAGTCATCACTGTTTGGTGGACGGTACAACACACATATGAACAAGAGGTGGGAGCGAAGGGGAAGCCGTAGCCAGAGGTATTCCTGGGGGTGAGGTGGAGAGAGTGCAGTGCAGGGCGAGTGAGGAAGAGAGTTTTTGATAAAGATAGCAACCCCGCCTCCAGGACGAGGCTCAGGTCTATCATACCGGAGGAGGGAGTAGCCCGGGAGAGATACTATGGAATCAGAGACATCATAAAGGAGGAAAGTTTCTGTTAAGCAGATCACGTCTGGTTTGACAGAAGCAACCTGTATGGAGAGATCAGTTAAGTTTGAACGAAGGCCCCGGATGTTTGAGGTCCATACCGTTAATGAAGAGGAAGGGGGAGCATCAGATACAGAACAGGGGGGAGGAGGGGTAGGGTAAGATGTGGAAGAGGTGGAAGAGGTAGGGAGAGCTGTTGAAGGTGTGTCAGAGATTTCAGAATAGCTCGGAGAAAGGGAAGGATGGGGCGGACAAAAGGTTTGATGGTGATTGGGTGAGCCACAATGAGGTGTTATTTGAGGAGGGGAAGAGCGAGGCAGAAGGTTGGGGGAGATGGAGGTGAGAGTTTGAAGGGGGAAGAAGCGGGGAGGACGCTTTGAGGAGGGGGAGTGAGAGGGGGGAAATTGAGAAGCAATGAGGGTGGGGAGATTTGAAGGGGAGGGGTGAGGGGGAAGTTTGGGAGGGAAGGGGCAAGGGGAGGGATTTGAAAGGGATGGGATATGGGGGAGATTTGGAGGGGAGGGTTGAGGCAGGAGTCTAGGAGGGGAGGGGCGCGAGGGGGCGTCTTGGCGGGGAGGGGTGAGGGGGTCGTTTAGGAGGGAGGGGGCAAGGGGGGAGATTTGAAAGGGATGGGTGATGGGGAAGATTTGAGGGGAGGGGTGATGGGGAAGATTTGGAGGGGAGGAGTTATGGGAAGATTTGGAGGGGAGGGGTGAGATTGGATTTTTGAAAGTGTACGATTTATGGGAAACGAACATTTATTGCAAAATGAGTGCTTGTGACCTTCGAGTTAAAAAGACGTTTAAGGACGCTGGATGGAGGATGGAGTGCAGGAGAGTTTAGGGAATGTAGAAAAAGGCACTATAGGAGATGGATATTTTTTTTGGGATGAATTGATTTGGTGAGCAAGTCGAAAGCAGCCTTTTAAAGAAGAAGAAGAAAAAGGTGTTATAAAATATGACGGAATACATAACTTGAGGGGAAAGTGTAAACATTGAAGGTAATGAGTGAAAACTATCTGGGGAAATGGGGGAGAAACACGTGGTCGAAGAACGAACGAACGAATAAGAATGAATAAACGAATGATAACAGAGAAGGAAAATGTTTTTTTTTTTTTTTTTTTGTTTTTTTTTGAGTTGAGATTTACACAAGGAAGTAGGTAGGCTATGGGTGAAAAGCCTGGGAATACAGAGAACGGAAAGTTATTGATCACAAAAGACGGACCGCTGAGATAAAAAACAAAGCCTCAGGTTGTACAGTGCACACTGTACAAGGCCTCAAGACACGACACGGCAACAGACGATCATTTATGAAAGATAAACACCGAGAAACAACCAAAGTTGCACACAATAACTTCACACACCGAAGATAAATACAGTTTCGACAAAATACAATTGTGAACAGACTTACTTCGAAAAACGTGGAGACCGTGTGGAGCTTCGAAAATCTCTGCCGCCGTCTCCAAGATCTCGCGAGAGTCGTTAATTTGCGAGAGTCGCGAGTTTGTTAATAAATGTACCTTGTTCTTTCTTGGTTTTTCCCTAATCCGATCGCCTCCGTCCTTTCTTTCAATTGAGTACCTGCCGGCACGATAGGAACGCTCAGGATCGGGTTTAGTTTTATTGTTAATGGCTCGGG
>NC_136267.1:38094044-38119044 GCF_964187855.1 Myxine glutinosa
TATATATATATACAGGGTGATTCAAACGTAACTCCCTATTTTAAAATACTTATAATTTATTTCTTAACTATAATTGTTAACAATAAATGGATATAAGAAGAAAGCGTATAGCATGAAGTTTTATATAAAATTCGATATGGGCACCAGAATTCGCCACCAGCTTCTCAAGCCGCCCGGGAACCGCGTCAACTGATTTCACCAGGAATTCTTGTGGGATGGAAGACATAACTTCTTGTATTCGCCCTTCAAGTTCTTCCAAAGTCGTTGGTTTGGTACAGTAGACTTGCTCTTTTACCCAACCCAAAGAAAAAAGTCACATGGTGTTAAGTCAGGGCTCCTGGCTGGCCACTCATACGGACCACGACGACCCATCCATCTCCCAGGGAAGTGCGCATTCAGCCATTCACGAACAACAATAGCAAAATGTGGAGGAGCGCCATCTTGCATGAAAATCAAATCTTCAACATTCTCCGAAGCACTGATAATTGGCCAGATTTCGTCTTGCAGCATGGTGAGGTACCTTTTGGCATTCATGGTATCGCGAAGAATGAAGGGACCTACAATCCTTTCCGAAGTCATTCCACACCACACCGTTACCTTGGGCCGATATTGCGTTTTTTCAGAAATAACACGAGGATCTTCTCCTGCCCAGTAATAGCAGTTGTGACGGTTCACAAACCCACCAATGTGAAATACCGCTTCATCAGACCAGAGGATATTTTTAAAGAGATCAGACCAATCTTCATACCACTAGCTGGGCACGCTCCTGCAGGGTAAGACGTCCAGCCATGTTTGTAGGGCTTCCGAATTTCAAACAAAAACTAATCTGGAAAAAAACCAACACAGATTAAATTCTCATACATTAAGGAACAAACACTAAAACTTTGAGAAAAATATTACAATAAATAAATAAATTCTAAATATTCTAAAATAGGGAGTTACTTTTCAATCACCCTGTATATATGAAGCCGGGTGTTGGCTTAGCAGTTAGGGAGCCATCTTGGAATCCTGGGTTCGAATCCCGGTCGATCGCTGAATTAACGCCAGGTGGGTTGACTCAGTCTGTCATCCTTCCGAGGTCGGCAAATTGAGTACCAGTCCACTGGTAATTCCCTGTGTGTCGCAAGAGACGACTAACAGGGTTGGTGGCAGGAAGGGCATCCGGCCATAAAACATTGCTTCAAAAAGGGGACCATGGTGCCCAGAAAAGGCCAACCCTTGCTCTGCGGAGGAAAATGGCCTCTAATGGTGGTTCATATACATATATATTTGTGCCTGACAGCTCTTCCATGAGTCTTAAGTCCTGTAAAAAAAAAAAAGAAGGTATTACCACGTGGAAAGCCTTCCTTGCAATACATGGGCACGTGCAACAGATTTCTAGAAATGACAGGTCAAAGCTGCGATTTACAAATGCTGTTTTAATGCAAACATTTCAACATTAATGCTACGTAGCTGAAACGTCTGCTGTGAAGATGGAAAATGAAGGAGACTTTGAATAATTTTACAGGGAATTTCTCATTATAAAATCTTCTAACCTTCTTGCGTCCGTTTAATGTAGAATATGTGAAAATTATATTTCATACAGATTGCTCTCCATCAGTTTGAAAGATGTGGGGGCCATTCTTGGGTTTCAGTTGTTTCCTCTTTTTTCCGAGAGCAATTGATTGCTTTCGACAATTTATACCGTTGAAAAGCACATGGCTAGCACTTCTGGTGCGTATCCATAACTGGTCATCTCCAGCCATAATCCCTGAGAAATTGCTTTGAATATACAGTCTATATATTTTCATGATGTACAGTAATCATTGATTTGGGGTCAAATAATGAAGGCAGGGTTTTTGGAGTGGATCCCAGAATTGCTGTTTTATTCATCATCACCAAAGTCGGTGCTGTTGAAGCAGTTCCTGGGAAAGGAGGGCTGCGCTGGGTGGTTTGCCGTTGCCTTCCCAGTCGACACTCGGGGAAGGGATTTGGAATTTGGTCAGGGTGCTGACAATAGATCGCCTTCTCTTCGTGAAGGACACCGTGGTATATTTAACGTCCATCAATTAATGATCGACGCCTTATCCTGCATTTTTTTTTTTTTGGTGTACAAGATCGAGGCTCGTGTAAGAGCTAACATTAATGACAAAAATAACAAACAAACAAAAAACAAACGGACACATAAGAGGAAATAAAGGGAGCGGGAGACAAGATGGGGAGAGAGGGGGAAGCACACAAGTACAACATTTGAGAGCAGGGACATCGGGAGATCAGTGGGAGGGGGAGGGCTTGGGGGGAGGAGGCACGGGAAGGGGGTGGGAGGTGGGAGCGATTAAAAAAAAAAAAACTCATGGACACAGCTAGGACTTCCAGGAAAGAAGTCGGTATTTCAGAAAAGTGGATCTGGGGTGAATTAACGGGGGTAGAAAAGATCAAGGTTTTGGATGGGGGAAGACAAGAGATGGTGGTGAACAGCTGTTTTAAAGACCTGGTGGGATGAGAGGGATTGAAAAGAGTGAGGGAGTTTGTTCCAGAGGCAGGAGAAAAGTGGAAAGAAAGAGTAAAGGTGAGCAGAGAGTCTTGATTTTGGCAGTTTCACCAGAAGAGCACCAGCATTTGAAGCACCAGGGTGGTAGTTTACAGGTGGGTTGAGATTTGAACCCACTCTTTTATTCGGCATTTTAAAAACTCCTCTGCCCAAGCAATTTGTTGGAGCTTGCATACGTGTCACTGTGTTTCTCTTTGTGTTTGCAGCACCGGTACTCTATGAGAATTACTACAATAGAGATAACCACGGTGGACAAAAGATTGCCAGGTAGTACATCACACATTCTTCCTTTACCCTGACCTTTGCACTCAATCCAACTTTGACATAACTACATTTTATCACGTTTTGCACACTTCACAACTGGCATTGAAGGCTTGAGCAAAATGGAAGGCGAATAACCAATTCACTTGATGGTTGCAGGGATGGAATGTGCACATCTGATTCTTCAGACTATGAATTCGTCACACAGAGCTTTAACAGGAAGCAAGTCCGCGTCAAGTACTCATTTTCTGGCCAGGTAAGTACCTCTTTTGGGAGGAAAATGGGTTAGATTACCGGAGCGTTCAGCTCGTTCTGGAAGGAGAAGAACTTGATAAATTGGTCAGGTATTGGGATACGAAAAAGTTTGGGTTTCTTGAGTGGAAGAGCTCTGAAAAAGGGCAGGAGGGATGAAGAATTGGAAATTTGTAACTGTTAAGATAAACCAGAGTCCATAGGAGCAACAAGGAGCTACCTAGAGTACGTGGAACAAACAGTTTCAAATGGAGCACCTCGTCGCCATTAGAGAATTTAAATTGCATCAGACGTGGCAATAAATGCGAATTGTTGCTCCCAGCTTGCCGGCTCAATGACAGAAGACGCCATTTGCATTTTTCCCGCCTTCATCCCGAACCCGCTTAGAATCTTTTTGCGGGCACGGGCAACTTGCTAATTCAAATAAGCAACAAAGTTCTCTTACCTGCAGTTCTGTGGGTTCCTGCAGTTCAAAGTTCTCTTACCCGTGGTTCGAATCCTGGTGAGGACACATTTGTAAAATATAAAGTTGTAAATTATGACTTTGAAATATGACCATCTTATTAAAAAATGTATTTAACTACTAGATTATTTTTTAATAAAGGTGGGCTCCTTTCCTCTAACCTGCTCTTATCCCTTTATTTACTTTTATTTATAGATAAAAGGGCAGGATAACACCTGCAGGCCACAGTTCAACCACACACTCCTCAACCACTAAACCACACAACGACTCTTCAAAATGATCTTTTCCCACCAAAACTAATTGATAATCTTTAAACAAAACACAAAAGAAGGAACTTGAACTCGCACCAAGTGCACCATCATTCATAACCCTCTATCGAAAGGACAAACATCCGTGGTTGTACCAGGTATGACGATGCGGGGTACCGGATGGGATTCCAACTTACCGGGAAAAACCTTCACCTGCGGTGTGCTCAGGTGTGCACTATGCATTGAAGGGGCTCGTCACTCCGAGGGGAACCCAAACGGCCAATCACCTCTACGCAGGTGCTTTTTCGAGCTCAGAGTTAAGTATCACAACCGGTGTGAAGACCGTGGGGAGTGGTTCGGATGGTTGACGTAGCTCTCATTAGATTAAAAAAGGAACCCAGGTAAGGGTCGAGGTGGCTGTGATGAGTCCCCTTGTGGGGTGAAGGGGTAGTGGTTCTTGTGGGGCTCACCAAGGGGGAAAAGCCTCCTCAAGCGATGAGGTTTTAATTATTTAAATAAGCTACCTGATGTTTTAATTATTTAAATAATCTACGATGTTTTAATTATTTAAATAATCTACGATGTTTTAATTATTTAAATAATCTACGATGTTTTAATTATTTAAATAATCTACGATGTTTTAATTATTTAAATAATCTACGATGTTTTAATTATTTAAATAATCTACGATGTTTTAATTATTTAAATAATCTACGATGTTTTAATTATTTAAATAATCTACGATGTTTTAATTATTTAGACAAGCTGTTAAGTTTTAAGTATCGTATTTAAATAAGCTATGAGGTTTAAATTATTTAAATAAGCTGTGAAGTTTGAAGTATTTATTTAAACTATGAAGTTTGAAGTACAGTATTTAAATATACCTGAGATGGCTTCTTGATAATATTAATATCACACTGTGTATGGACAAGGCATTTGTGTCATGGCTTCTATTTTGGAATCACGACCGAAAAAAGACAAAATATTGAGAATTATGGGACAAATGACTTCCCAGGAAGGTGTGAATTAATGGGACATGGATGGGAGACCTGTACAAAACGGGAGGACAGCTGGTCGCATAGGGATGTTGAGTGAGTGACCAGGTACGTGTGTGTGTGTGTGTGTGTGTGTGTGTGTGTGTGTGTGTGTGTGTGTGTGTGTGTGTGTGTGTGTGTGTGTGTGTGTGTGTGTGTGTGTGTGTGTGTGTTCAGTATTTTTCAGTTAATCGGGTTGTTTTCCTTTACCCTCTAGACATCAGATACACTTTCCCTGGAGGAAAACGAGGTGATTACCTTATTGGATTCCAATCGTCACGATGGTTGGTGCCTGGTGGAGCGAAATCACACCACGGGCTTTGTACCATTAAATTACCTGGACCTCTAAGAGACCGAGGAAACGGATGATGAGATCGGTCGTTTCGGTTGCAATAACCTTCTGCTGAGGGTGAAGAGACACTGCGTAGGCCGCTAACGGTGTTAGTCCAGCTCAACACAGCATCTTCAACTCTCCCACGGCCAACCCCTCAACCTTCACCCCTTCAGTCCCCACAATTCACCTGCTGCTTTTGTTTTGTAAAATAGACATCAACTCTCTGCTGTGCAGGGACAGTTTACGCCGCATTCTCATAACCATCGAGTCCTCATCAATCGCTCCCACCAAATCATTCGCTTGCATACAAAATGTACCGGGAAAGCGGCTCTTTGCGACCACTGTGGTCAAGTTTGTAATTTGAATAAACCTTTTACAGATAAATTAACCTCACAAAAGATTTGTCCACTAATAAAAGTATGGGTGGTGGAGGTGGGGATGAAATCCATGGAGGAGGCTTGAAGAACGTGCGGAAGAACTGGCAGTGTGTTCAATAGGCCGGACCGGAACCAAGATCTAATCGGCACGTGCTCGTCACCTACCAAACACACCCACCAAGTTTTGTTTTAATCCGTCAACTTTTTGAAACGTCATGCTACATATCGTTTTTGCCCTTCTCTCAATGGTGAAGAATCACTTGAACAAGAAAAAAAAAATTCTTATATCCGGGTCCGGATTCTAATCTTCACCAAAATCTAATCAATTCGTTCTTGTCACACACCAAACCAGTCCACCAAATTTTGTCCAAATCCATCCATAACTTTTTGAGTTATCCTGCTCACAAACAACCTGCATCCACCTTTGGTGGCGGAGGTAACAATAGAACAGCAGAGTGAATGAGTACGAGTCAGTGGGAGGGATAAAAATGCTAGGTTTCCACCTCATCCCCACCATCCACCCCTTTCCAATCTTTTGTGAGCAATTTACCCTGTGGAGCTAATTATTACTGCCTGGAACTTTTTGCCTTTGGGGAGTCTCCCATGTTAAAGCACTTCCAGGGTTTGATTTCATCCAGGAACGGGTTGGGCATCCTCGTCCGTTTGGTACTCGGAGTGCGACGAGTCTGAGTCCCCGGCTGGTACGGGCAGCAACACGGTTGTTGATGTAATTTTGCGCGATTGCAATTCGATTCGTCATTAACTTATACCCTGGTGTTGGGCTAGTGGTTAGGGTGCTGGCTTAGGATACCTAGGATCCTGGGTTCGCAATCCCGGTCGATCGCTGAATTAACGCCAGGGGGGTTGACTCAGCCTGTCATCTCAGCCTGTCATCCTTCCGAGGTCGGCTAATTGAGTACCAGTTCACTGGTAATTCCCTGTTTGTCGTTAAAGGCGGCAAAAAGGGTTGGCGTCAGGAAGGGCATCCGGCCGTAAAACATTGCTTCAAAAAGGGGACCTAAAAAACAACAACAACCACGGTTCCCGAAAAAGGCCAACCCCCGCTTTGCGGGGGGAAATGGCCTCTAAAGGTGGTTATTTTTTTTAAAATATTAACTTAATGGTTTTACAGCAAACCTGAGAGAAAGATACGATTCCTTATATCCGGTTCAGGAGGGGAACAGCAGCACTGCCCATTTTCCGAAATTAACAGATTACCCGAGAAAGCTTAAGCTCGTTTCATTTTTCAAAACTGGTATATGTACCTGATTGGCAGAGCTGGTTCCATAGGATATGGCCTATTGTGCACATTCTGGTGAGCTCTGTCCTTGACAACTAGTTTTGGGCTGGAAAGCATTCCAAAACAAGAAAAGGAGCAATCAGAGATTGCAAACCAGAGGTTCCAGGATGTATTTTCAGTGGTTTTTAAGGCTTTTGTGTTAAAACAAATATGGCGGCCGAACCCCGTGACTGATGATGTCATCATTTTTTTTCCTCCCCCAATTTATGCCTACATGATGCTCAAGAAATTTCATCTTAATCGGATGAGGTTTTGTACTTGTCGAATTATGACGTCATAATGGAGGCACCTATGACATCATCATTAACATATTTTATTCCCCATGCAGAATTTTTTACAAAGAGCCATTTCTCAATTTTTTCTATGCAGAGCTTTTGGAGATATAGAGATGCAACGTTTTTTGTTTTTTCCAAGATGGCGGCAGAACCACGTGACTGATGACGTCATCATTATTTTTTTTTGTCCATCAATTTATGCCTACATGACGCTCAAGAAATTTCTTCTTGATCGGATGAAGTTTTGTACTTGTCGAATTATGACGTCATAATGGAGGCACCTATGACATCATCATCAACATCTTTTATTCCCCATGAAGAGTTCTTTACAATGAGCCATTTCTCAATTTTTTCTATTCAGCGCTTTCGGAGATAGAGGTGCAAAATTTTTCGGTTTTTCCAAAATGGCGGCCGAACCACGTGACCTATGACGTCATAATTATCCTTTTTTAAAATTCTACTGGTGGAGTTGCACCTGTGGTGAAAATTTCCTGTCAATCGGACCAACGGTTGCAGAGAAAATCATATTTATTCTGTGCGGACAAACAAACAAACTGTCTCAAATGCAACACCCTCTCCTCAGGCGAGGGTAACTATAGGAAGTTAAAAATACAGCACACGAAATGTAGTGATGCAACTTAACTCAGTAAGTCTACCAGGAAAGGTGAGAGGTACCAGACGCCCTGCCTGGCAAGCTGTCTAGCCTGGGTTCAAATCTCGACCCAGCTATAAACTGCCATGCTGGTGTTTCACAGTCGGGGTGAGGGATAAATGTGTTCCGTCCCCCGGAACTGGGTTTCCCGTCTGCCAGCATTCGTTGGTAGACGTTAAATATCCTGCGGTGTCCTTCATGAAGGGAAGGCGAGCTATCGCCAGCACCATGAGCAAATTGCTAATTCCTGTTCTAACCTATAGGGGGCGTTGCATCAGCGGCACTGTGGCTCTCAGCCAATGATGCCACTCGCAGTCTTGTGCTGCATTACAAAAGAAGGTGTGCAGAACTCACGGAAAACTGACAGCTCAATTGACGAAGCAGGTCCTGTGCTCATGATAGAGAGACAGAGCTTGAGAACCACACTACAGGATCAGCTCTTGGGCCTATTCATAATCGTTGCTATCAAGGAGTGTTCAGTAAAACCGCCGACATCGAGAACATCAGCCTGTGCACACACAAGGCCAAAAAAATATATTGCTGGTCTCTGGTCAGACCAAAGTTCCAGAATTGATGCGGCGATGCGGTTTTTTTTTCCTTTTCTTTTTTTGAAAAGCATGGATTGCACATATAGAGGTGTTTTTTTGTGTCCTCATGCCTTGCGGTCCTCCTCATCTGCTGTGGTGCCGTCCAGAGAGAAATTAAAGACAGCCAATGGGACAGGTCGGCCTTTTTGTAAATAATGAACACAAGCTTAAGTTATTTTAAAATGTATTTATTCTGAAAATCATTAAGTTCTTCAAGCATATTATAGACTGCCATTTCGTTCTCGAGATCGCCTCGCCGTACCGTTAAACATTCCCATGCGTCCATCGCGTCAACACTGCGCATGCGCAAGTGGTCTAACAGGCCGATGGTCTCCCACGATCTCTTCCCCCAGTCCACCAGATTATCACAGACACTTACAACTTCATGACAAACGAGATAGGATCCAGGCCTAACTAACGAGACCACCCGCAGCTCTCTAGGCCTTCTGGTTGCTTCACACGAACCCGACAAAGAACGTCTTCGTTTCAATAAATGGCAATATCCAGCCGATGGAGGCCTTGCATCACGTGAGCGTCGTCCATGGCAACCGGTTCCGGCCGCCATCTTGGGTGGCATAAACAACATGGCGGGAAAGCTGTCGTTTCGTCAGACAGACCTGTCAGTTTACGCCCGTAGCTTGCCCGTTGAGGCGTTTTCGCGGTATTGCGAAAAACGGAGGCTGTCTCATCTGCCTGTGGACACGTGTGGACCCACAAGTACGCCACACACACTCCACAGTCCACACGTACACCACAAGTACGCCACACACACTCCACAGTCCACACGTACACCACAAGTACGCCACACACACTCCACAAGTATGCCACACACACTCCACAGTCCACACGTACACCACAAGTACGCCACACACACTCCACAAGTATGCCACACACACTCCACAGTCCACACGTACACCACAAGTACGCCACACACACTCCACAAGTATGCCACACACACTCCACAAGTACGCCACACACACTCCACAGTCCACACGTACACCACAAGTACGCCACACACACTCCACAAGTATGCCACACACACTCCACAAGTACTCCACACACACTCCACAAGTACGCCACACGTACGCCACACATACACCACAAGTACGCCACACATATGCCACACGTACGCCACACACACTCCACATGTACGTAACCAAATGCCTAATCCTGCTTTTCGCTTCGCGAGCGAAGGTAACAACCTCATGAGCCATATTCTCACCTGAGAGCTGCAGTCAAGGCAGCCATGAATCCGTTTTAGCGCGTTGTGTCGTCCGGGAAACGGTAGAATGACAAGCCCGATCCCTTATGAAATCGGGCTGTACATCCGACAGCACAACAACTCTTTACCATCGTGTAGGGGGCAATTTATATGTGAGACGAGTTTCAAATTGCCGCCATTACGTATGGTGGCAGAAGCAATGGTTTGCCACCCAAGCGGTCACGTGACGAAGACGATGACGTCACATGCAACTTCTCGATTGGATTCATGACGTCACGGCACACTAATCTACTCATATCTTTGGAACGGCTGGTTGGATTTGGACAAACTAAACGCAGTTTTGTAGGGGAGAACCGTGCGCGAACGTCGATACCAAATTTGAAAAAAAAACAATTGTTGACGCGCAGGGTCAAAATCGATGCGCGCACTGACCAGAACCCGGAAATATATTTTTCTCGGCCTAATCCATAAGAGTGCGTACAACACCATGGTTTTAAGAATCAATTTTCAAAGTAAATGGATACGCAGAAAAGGAAATCTCTGACCATCAACCCTCGTCGCATAATGACGAGCTCCAAGATCATGGTTTTGCATCAAAAATGAGGGATGATCTGAGGTGGTCAACAGTCTTGAAGACCTGGAGGGAAGAATGAGATTGAAAATAATGTGGAAATGGATTCCACAGGTAGGGGGAAAAAAAGAGGAACGAATGAGCGGAGGTGAGCAGTGATCCTGGATGTAGGTAGTTTCACCACAAGGGGTTTATGGTAAACTGCGTGCCCCCTGCAGAAACCTGGGGGAGTGGGGGGACACAGCATGGAAAGAGGAGAGGGTGCAAGACCAGAAAGGATGTGGACAGGAGGCCGACCACTGACATGTTTGCGATGGCGAAGTGATAGACCCAAATGATTCAGCTTCATTGCGGCAGACTCCAATGATCTTGGAGGCCTTGGTTTTCACCGCATCAAGATGAGCAACGTGCAAGGCAGGGGAGCCAGTCCAGAGGGGAGAGCAGTACTCCATCAAGCTGCAGATGAAAGCTTCGTAGGTCGTTATAGTCCGTGGGCTGAGTAGGGTTTACATGCACCCCCCCCCCCCCCCCCACAACTTAACTTCCCAGGTATGTCCATGTACCCCCCACTCTAGGGGTTAGGAAAAACCATGTTAACAGAAAAAAAAACTCATTCCCAAGGTACCTCCCACGCATATTTTGATGGTACCCCCCCTGTGTCGGTGATTTCCGAAAATTAGGGGTGGGCGAAATTCAAATGGCCATAACTTTTTACCTCGTCATCCTATGGTTGCATATGACCCCTCAAAATGTTTGTCCTGGGACACTCTTTACAATGATATGTGTTATATGCAAATGAGGTCACTAATGAGGTCACCAGAGGTCAAACTATGAGGGAATGAGTTTTTTTTCTGTTAACATGGTTTTTCCTAACCCCTAGGGTGGGGGGTACATGGACATACCCGGGAAGTTAAGTTGTGGGGGGGGGGGGGGGTGCATGTAAACCCTACTCAGCCCACGGACTATTAGTATTTCCCTAACTTTCAAACAACGAAAATATAGGGAGGAAGGGCAATTCGATATGACATTCGTTAATATTGAAAGGATATCAAGCTTGATAACTAAGGAGGATGTAGATCTCAAAAAGATGTACTGTGTGAACACAAAGAACAATTAAGGTAGAAAGAAGAGTTCTCCCTGTATTAGGTAGGCCTATCTTTGGCGTGCAAGCCAGTTTCAAATAACCCAGAAAGAAATGGATCGTGATTGGTTGTCAGGTTTGTTTATCAAGAAATAACTTTGGTAGAACTATCATTGTATTTCCTGGTGTGTGGGATACAACTTCGGCAATTTCCTTTCGAGGGTATTTCAATCCCACATATCTGTAAGCACCGAGGTATTTCGGGGAGATTTATCTGAAGAACAATTCTTTGGTATCAGGAAATATTGTCGAAGATTTTGTGTCGCTTCTAGATCCGCTCAATGCATTCAGCCGCAGTGTCAAGTCCGCAGGCACGGAGCGCATTCGATATGGATTTAACTTTTATACCTGGTTATGTGATACCGAGCACACCTTTCCCTCAACGAGCGAGCAAAGCAAATTTGGAAACTGCCGCTGCCAAAGCTCCTGCAATTTAAATGCTGCAATTTGGAGCTTCGGCAGGAAGAGAAATTGCAGCTTTTCCTTCCAAAAGCTTTAACATCCTCTCCATCTTGGCTGCACAGCATGCTACGGACATTACATGTCCATTACTGCTGCAAGCGGCCTTTGTTCGTGTATTTCGCAGAATGCTCTGCAAATTTTTCTCTAACTGCAAGCGCTTCCGCGCTTCCAAAGAGCTCGCTAAAAGCTCCAAAGTGCCTGGACCCTGAAAAACACAATTTCAACATTTTTCTTGAAAAAAAAGAAATACAAACCTATGAGGGAGTTCTGGACATAGTAGATCATAGTGTGCTAAGTGCTGTACTTCCCTCTAATCCCCCCACGTTTTGTGCTACATTGAGGTTGATAAAGCCAGGATTTGCAATCAGCCTCTTGCCCCTCCCATCCAAATCCCCCTCCTTGCACCTCCACTCCTGAACTCCCCCCTTGCCCCTCCCCTCCAAATCCCCCCCCTCGCCCCTACACTCCTAAACTCCCCCCTTGCCCCTCCAAAGTGCACCAAATTTTGCCGCGCCCGCGACCGTAGCAGCGCCACTGGTGGATTGGAATCTTTTTATGATCCAAATGAAGGCCCTTATGGATGCTCAGAGTGAGCGATTGGAGGGCCAAATGGGGGTAATGAGGAACGAAGCGAGGGGTACCGGTGAGGAGTTAGACAAGAAATTTGGGAAGTTAGACAAAAATTTTGAGGGGTTAGACAACGGGATAAAAGAGGTAAAGAATGGGTTAACGGGGTTAGAAAATAGGATGGAGGACAAATTGCGGGAAATAGGGGAACAATCTGCCCAGGAAATTAAACGAATGGGGAACCAGATAGAGGAGGTGCAAATCGGGTTAGAAAGTAAACTGGATGCTCAGAGGGATGAATTGGGACAGATGAGGGTGGCATCTACAAAAGAGATGGAGGAGATGCGACGAGGTGTAAGTGAGGAGGTTTCGGGGCTACGCGAGGAGGTAAAGCGAGGTGAGAAGCGTATGGAGAAAGAGGTGAGGAATAATACGGCTAGGTTACAGGGGGGCATAGAGGGTCTGACGAAGGGAGTAGAACAGCTGACAGTCGGACAAAGGGAACTAGCGGACCAAGTGGAAAAGAACACTGCAATCATCGGGGGTTTAAAAGCGACACAAAAGGACATTAAAAACGAATTAATAGCAACACAAAAGGAATGTCAGATGGTACATGAGGGGTTGACGAAGAAGTTGGAGGAGGTGACAGAAGTAATGGAGAAGAAGGACCGAGAGGTGAGGACGCACATAGAAACGGTTAAGGTGGCGTTAGAGGAAGAGATAGAGGGGGCGCACCGGGAGATGAAGGAGGTAAAGGAAAAATTAGAGGAGGTGGAAGAGGGGGTGAGTGAAATTAAGAAGAGCCGGAGGGAAACTAAGAGGGAGATAAAGGAGGAAGTCATGGAATATGTACAAGGTCTGTGTTCAAATCATGATGAGGTGCTCACTAACCAAATAAAAAGTTTGCAGGTGGCAAAAGAGGTGCGGAGACGAGGTGCCAAGGTGAGTGGCGAAATATTCGGCAATGTATATGATGTGAGGAAAGCTTCAGTCGGCTTGGGGGTTGCTATGGATCCGGGTGTTCGTGAGAGGCCGTTGGTGAAGTGTGTGACAGGTCAGGTGTGCGAAAAAAGAGGTGTGCGAGAATGTCCGACCATGGGGTGTGTGAGGAAAAAGTGCGCGCCGACCAGTGAGTGTGCTGTCGAGAGTGAGTCGGTCGTAGCGCGTGTGCGAGGGGGTACATGGAAGCGCGGTGTGGTAAGTGTTACCGAGGATGTAACGAAAGAGTGTGCGCAAGAGTGTGCGCGAGAAAGGTGTGTAACGGACAGGTGCATGGGGAAAGAGTGCGCTGTCGAGAGTAAGGGTGAGTGCGCGACCGAGAGTGGAGGTGAAAGTAGTGAGAGTGACACGGAGCGTGAGTTGGTTATGACGGGTGAGCGAGGATGTACACCTGGAATGGAAGGATGCACACCTGGAATGGTAGAGCGTGTGTGGGAATGCACACTTGAGTTGGTCGTGAGGCACGTGGTTGGGTGTGCGAGTGAAAGCACACCTGTGATTGTCACAGAGGAGGTGACCGAGGAAGGGGCGCGAAGAGGTGTGTTGGTGAGGTGTGCGAGCGACGAATGTGTGCCAAGGTGTTCGGTGGTCAGGTGTGTGACCAAGTCTGGGAGCGGAATGAGTGTACCTGGGTGTGTTAGAGAAGGTACGACCAAGAGCAGGGAGACGGCTGGATGTATGAGCAAGAAAGGGGTAGCGTATGCGTGTAAGCATCCAGGTGAGGCATCGACGGTAACCGGGTTAGCGGTTAGAGCGACTTTTAGCCGAATCGGGCCCTCGGTGCGTGCCGGGCTTCGCGTGCCGCGAGAACCAGCGGGGATCCGAGCCACGGCGGGTTCGAAAGGACCGCCGTACGCGATCCACGCTGGGCCTCGCTTGGAACAGCCGCGTCCGTGCTCAACTAGGCGGAGCGGGCAGCTCGATAGGAAGGGTCGTCATGGCGACCACTTTTTGTTGAGACGTGCCGGCAGGTCGAGATCGGGACATTGGATGGCTCCACGCCGAGGTGGTGCGTGGGATCTCGGCCCGGGTAAGCCCCCGTCCCTGCACCGAGTGCCGGACGTATCCAGCCGCTGGCACAAAACAACCCGCATTCATTGCTCGGCTGTACGAAGCCGAGCTTTAGAAGGGAATTGGCGCACCGAGAGGATCTAATAAGTAGACGAGTGATGAGGTTAGTGTTTTGGACCCAAAATTAGAAAAAGGCAAAATTTGATGATTGGTACGGTGATTGGCAGATGATTGGCAAAAAATTTTTTGATTGGCTGAAATTTGGTGTGCCAAATTGATAGTAGGACCTCCCCGATGTGGAGGGATGGCAAATCCACCATCCCTCACAGCGGGGGGGGGGGGGGGCAAAGGACCACTAGGTTTATGGGGTTGATGGCAGTGAAAACTAGCCCGGGTGGGTTAGGATATTGTGTGTAGGGATCTAGCGAAGATGACATTAGGTAACGTTAAGATTAGTTAGTGACTGATACCTGTAGTGGGGACGCAGGTAGATTAGTATGGATGATAATGACGTGGGAGCGCAATAGTTTAAAGGGACGACTGGGAAGCGCAAGTTTCAGAGGGGAGTAGTTAGATGAGATGATGCCGTGTGTTTGAGGATTGAACAGGTGTGATTGCACAGGTGTGCAACTGAACAGGTGAATGGAGCAGTGTATGAGTGAGTGATGGTGATGTGTGTTGTGTTGACCAACTGGTCCAGGAAGAGGAGGAGGGTGCAGGTGGCACCAGGTGTGAGGGCACAGGTGTGCAACAACAGGTGTATGTGGCTGTGTGGAATAAATGGTAGTGTGGAATAAATGGAGTATTGGAATGGATGGTCGTGGAGTGAGTATGGTGGAAATTGTGGAGTGGAGTGGATGGTGCGAAGGTGTGAATGGGGGAAGAGTGGACCCCCATCACGGATACCCGGGGCGGGTAGTGTAAGTGTTAGGTAGAGGGTATAGGTAAATTGTGGTTGGATATTGGCATCTGTGGTGCGGGTGGAAGAATGGTGATTGGATGGGTGCATTAGTGTTGTGGAAATGGCTGGGCGTGTAGCCTGTTAGTGTGTGTAGTTGGTTTGGGCACTCCACCACTGTGAGGATGTCGGCCAGGTGAGGCCGCAGGTGGGCTCTGGGAGCCGGTAGTAGTTGTTGTGGATGGGGCCCGAGGATCCGGAGGACGGACCCGGGTAGCCCAGTGCCAGAGGGCACCGAGTGGGGTGACAGAGCCAGGAGGGGTCTTCCCCAGTTAGTTAGGTTAGGGTGAGGAGCTAGGTAAGCTCGGGTGGCAACTACAGTGGTAGAGGTGTGCAGGTGGGTAGACCTGCTGGGAGAGCTACACGTCGCAGCCCAGAAATTGTGCGAGGGCACCGGGAGATGAATCGGGGGAGTGAGACCCCAAATTGAAAAGCACCACAGTTTGGTCAATGGGAATTGGTTTTTAGAACCCATAGTGTAAGTTGGCCAATGGATTGGCAGGGAAAGACCCCGGGTAGTGTAAAGTGTGTTAAAATCATTTAGAGGATAGTTAGGATGAAGGATCTCTTCGCACCATCTGCATCCACTCACCTGAGGTGACAGGAACTCCACACCATGCCATGTTTTGATTATTTTTTACTGTGCAAATGTTTGGATTGTGAGACGCATCATGACGTGGGTGTGACATTGTGCTTGATGTTCCATCTCTTCCTCCTTATGAGGATTGATGACGAATTGGGTGATGGCAAATTTTGGATAGTGGGATTGTGGAGACGAATTTGGTAGGGGAAATAAGGGGAAGACGTGACAGTAGTGACGAATTTGTAAAGGTGTAAATTGTTGTAAATATGGGGTAAGGGCAAGGGTAGTGTAGGTGACAGGGGGGGTGACGTACGGTAGGGACGAGTTTTTCTCACTTCGCTCTCCGTACGCACTTCACCCTGCATTGCCTTTATTGACGTGTACCCTTGTGACCTTACCCCTCGCTCATTTGCCTTCCCCCCTTTTGTCTCCCACTTGAGGACCTGTGCGCCATTGGGTGCCGAGGGGAGCGTGCGTGAGGTGGCCATTGTGCGCACGAGATTCCCAGAACCAGCATGCATTGCGTTGATGTACCACTTTATGGACCGCTGTTCTGCGGCCAAGTACCACTTGATGGACCCCAGGTTCTGGGGCAGGGCACCTCTGTTGGAGACCGGCCATAGTGGCCAGGGAATCTTGCTTGCGGACCTCGGTAAGGTGGCACCTATTCCAAACAGGTGGACCACCCTTAGTTGGCCCCTGAGGCCCTAAATAAAAATGAACACTAGTTGTGCTTTTTATTATTTCCAAGTAGGCCGCATGAAGCCAGAAGACGTCGGGAAGAACATCGGCCCAGCAGAGAAAGAGAAGACCACCACCAGTTGTTTTGTTGTGTTTATTATGAACCGTGGTGACTGTGCACCGAGTGGTGCTTTTGGTGCTTTGTGGTGCTTTTGGTGCTTTGTGGTGCTTTTGGTGCTTTTGGGTGCTTTGGTGGTATTGGTACTGGTGCATCGATGCAATGCATGCTGTCTCCTCCCTCCCAACAGGAATTTCTTTTTCTTGTTCCCTAAAAAGAAAAAAGAAAAAAAAACACAGGTCCTGGGTTGCGTTGTAAATAAGAAATAACGTCACTGTAAATAATGCTCCCCACCGTAAATGTATAGTTTGAGAACAATTCCGTAATTCGGTTAGCTGTGGGCTTGAGTCTGTTAGACAGGGTGCAATGCAATAGGGGGACATACTTATTTGTGTTTTAAGATTGTCACACTCAGGGTCAGGTTAATTGTAGAGGGAATTACACCTACGTGTCACACTAAGTTAAAGTTTTGTAGGCCCGAGAGTGGGCCTGAAGAAAGGAGGGTGCAGTGTAACGGTTTTGAGAAGTGTAACGGTTTTGAGAAGGGTACCGGTTTTGAGAAGGGTACCGGTTTTGAGAAGTGTAACAATTTTGGAGAAAGTGTAACGAATGTGAAAAGTATGGTTTTGTTGTGTGTAACACCCTCGTAATGTAAATAATGGTCGCAGCCGTCCTCCTAGTTAATTCCATGAAACTTACACACAGGCCACGATATATCTTTTTAAATAGTTTATTTCCTTATTCCATGTAGGCTAAATATGTGTTTCCCACTAGATTGACTCTGCATTGTATCAAACGAAATAAGCGTAGGCCCCTTTCAATTTCCCCAATCATCTCCGCTCTCCAATGTTCCTTTCAAAAGCGGTGCGAGTGGTGTTCAATCCCGCAAGCCGCCATTGCCCATGTGCTCATCTCGGAGAAGAGGGGGGTAGGAGCCGCCAACTCACAGGCGTGGCACGTCGTCATGATCAAAGGAGGAATCGGACAGCCCTAACAGCCAACCAGCACCGCGGTTAGCGACCCGGTAGGCGTGCCCTCGCAGCCGGCGGCTTGATTCCGCCCCGAGTAATAAAAGCGACTGGAAGGGACTGCTTCGTGAGATGAGAGAAGAGATGACATGCGAGAGGAGCTGTGAGCTGAGCTGTGAGCCGTGAGATGAGAGACGCTCCAAGCCAAAAAGGAGAGGTACTTGGAGAGGAAACCAGCTTTGGAGAGACGTGCTGAGAGGAGGGAGACGGCTCCACCAGAAGGAGAGGAGCAGGTGTGACCGAGCCAGCGCGTGACGTCTACAGCATCAGCAGCGTCGACGCGACCGAGGGTTTTCCCGCCAAAAACGCGAAGAATTGGGAGCTGCTACCTCCAGCCCTGCCGGTTGCAGGGACCTGACCCTGCCTCCCTCTCCAGCAACCCACCTCCGCCATCCCTGCCTGCAATTTCCCCCGTGTAAGTGTGAACGTCGTCTGTCTTGAATGTTGTCCTGGGGTTAAGTAAATTGAATAGTATAAGTTAACGATTCACTGTGTGACTGCTTCTTCCATCCATTGCTTGTGTGTGTATAATAAATCTGTTCTTCCTCCGTACTCTGTCTTCTTCTCTTTTCCTTCTCTTTCGGTCGCTTCAGAGGTTTCCCGATTGAATATCTGTGGTGCGATCTGGTCAACGTTGGGGGAGTCGGGCCAATTGGGGATCCTGTAACGGTCGCGGTTGGACCATCCGCTCGGCCCATCATAACATCTAATCCGCGATCCGTAACATATACATATATACATATATACATATAGACATATATATATATATATACATACATATATATATATTGTTACAGACGCGGCTTAGATGTTATTTACCGAGCGGTTTGGTATGACCACGTCTGCACAAGTTACCCGATTATACCCGAACGTTGACTAATCGCGCTACGCTAGATCAATGAAGGAAAAGACACACGGCTGGGATTAAAATGACACGACACCAGGGATACGGTTCTCAAGACCTCCGGAGGAGATTATATTAAGGCGGAAGGTTAGATTACAACTACAAGAGGGACATCATAGAAAGACAGGCACTTAGACACACTTATATTAACCCCAACAGACGACAGATAAACGGGACAAAAGGCTGACTCACACGGGGATTGATGGCAAGGAAAGTGGGTATTCGATGGCCAGCACAAGGTGCACCTTGTGCTCAGGGACAGGATAGCGTGGCCCAAAAGATGCAGGAGGTCTCTCAGCGCTCGGAGGTGGCTCTCTTGTCTTCTCAAGGCTCAAGCTCGGGGCGCATCTGACGTCACGTCCGGTAAGTGGCCGCGTATATCCGGCGGGGAGTGACACGCCCTCGGCTCGTTAGATCCGCCCCAGATGGAATCGGCACGTTGCTTCTCATTGGGTGCGTGCGGGGGGGTTACCGGCTCCGCCCTTGACGAGGGGCTGACAAGGAGCCCCTTCGTGGTAACCCCGTGGAGCGCATGGTCATGGCGGCTAACCGAGCTGGTGGGAGGACGCACACTCCCCCGCGCAGCGCCGTTGTTGTAGTTGTTGTTTGTAGTTGTAGTTGTTGTTGTTGTTGTTGTTTGGGAAAGAAGATGGGAGGAGGTATGGGAAGGTCCTAAACTCACTACTGGTGCCATATAATCACATTCTGGTGCAACGAAGAGTCAGAATTAATGGAAAGGAGTCCTTAACTGACATAGACTAAGAATAACTAGCAAGATGTCCGAAAGTTGTCTACGTGAGATGCGGTGGACCTGGGCACGACATTTAATGGGGGAAAAAGGGGAAGGTCGGTTCTACAGAGTGTTGTTTACAGACAATGGGACTAGGGAATGGGGGATTGGGGATAGTTGGGGAGTATTGGGGAAATAGGGGAATATTTACAAGCGGATATGGAGGCCAAATTCCATATTCGCAACATTGCACCCTTCTCTACCCTCGGGGCGTCCCGACCCGATAAATTTTTACCTACTTTAGTGTGGCACGCAATGTAGTTCCCTCTACTATTAACTCTACCCTGAGTGCGACAGTTTTACAGATATTCACAAATGAGTAAATATGTCCCCCTGCGACGTTGCACCCTTCTCCTCACAGAAACACACCCACAGGATAACCGAATCCGGAAAGAATCCTCAAACTAAACATACAGCCGGTAGGGAGCATTATTTACACAAGACTACGCTGATATTTACACTACGATCCAGGACCTGTTTTTTTGAAGGAACACATGCAGATGTTATGCATAGAGAGAGCACGCATGCCAGCATCGATACACCAACCCACGAGTGCTCTGTGGCCTACGGCCTTTAATAATGTGCAGAGCACCCCTTCCAAGCATCAAGCACCACCCCATCACACAGTGAGCACCATCCGGTGCACCAATAAAGTGTTTATGAATCATTGTGTGGTGTCGCAGCCGGCCGATGTTCTGCCGCTGGTCTTGCCTTCGTGTGGTGCACTTGGCCTTCTTACTTCTTTCAAAAATAAAGAAAGGCGCCAACCGCGTCCATTTCTCTATTGTGGCCGTCAGGGGGCCAACTATAAGTGGTTCACCTTGTATGGCATAGGTGCCACGTTGACCCATAGGTCCATCCACGGGTGGTGCTTGGCCGCATAAGAACCGCGGTCCATGGTGGGTGGCCACAAACATTGCGGTCCATATGGTGTATCGATCCAGGCAGCAAACAGCGAAAGTGCAGGCCCACAACTGCGAAGCCAGCACCTCTCTCTCCTCTCTCTCTACCCCAAAGCCAGATCCTCGGAGGTGGGAGACAAAAGAAGAAGACAAGTGAGTAAGGTGGTAAGGGCGCAAAAGTGCACGCAATATAAGATGATGCACACTGGGGGCACATGGGAACCAGGTGAGACAGGTACGTTCCTATCGTACGCCCCCCCCCCCCCCACCAGGTAACCTACATGGCCCCTCCTTTACCCCTTACTGTATCCACACAACACAACACTACTCATAAACATCTACTTTACAAATCAACAAACATCCCTACTGTCTTCCCCGTTCCTCCCATATACCAAATTCGTCTTCTCTCCCTCCTAACCAATCAAATTTGCCATTTTCAACTCTCATCAAAATTTGCCATCTCCAACTCAACATCATAATTTGCTATCACCAATTCATCATCAGTCCCTCCTAGGGAGGGAGAGATGGAATCACCCCAATGTCTCATCCACGTCGTGATGCGTCTCACAAATCCTCACAGCAATTCTCATTTCCTGCACACAGAACAAAGAAAACACAGGTGTGGAGTCATCATCATCACCACAGGTAAGTGGCTGCGTATGGTGCGACAGGTTCATCAATCCTAACTATTTCCTAAATGACTTTAACAACTTTACACTACCCGGGGTCTTTCTCCGGCCAAACCATTGGCCCTCTTACACTATGGGTTCTAAAAACCAATTCCCATTGGCCAAACTGTGGTGCTTTTCAATTTGGGGTCTCACTCCCCCGATTCATCTCCCGGTGCCCTCGCACAATTTCTGGGCTGTGGCGTGTACCTCTCCCAGTGGGTCTACCCACCTGCACACCTCCACCACTGCAGTTGCCTCCGAGCTTACCTGCTCCTCACCCTAACCTAACTACCTGGGGAAGGCCCTCTGGCGCTCTCCCCACTCGGTGCCCTCTCTGGCACTGGGCTACCCGATCCACACCCGGGATCCTCAGGCACCCACTCACAACTACCGGCTCCCAGAGCCCACCTGCGGCCTCACCTGGCCGACATCCTCACAGTGGTGGAGTGCCCAACCAACTACACACACTAACAGGCTACACGCCCAGCCATTTCCACGACACTAATGCACCCATCCACAACACCATTCTGCAACCGCACCACAAATGCCAATATCCAACCACAATTTACCTGTACCCTCTACCTAACACTTACACTACCCGCCCCGGGTACTCGTGAAAGGGGTCCACTCTTCCCCATCCACACCTTCGCACCATGCACACCACTCCGTACCACTTACTCCAACTCTCTCCACACACCTGTACTTGCACACCTGTGCTCTCACACCTGGTGCCACCTGCACCCTTCTCTCCCCAAGCGCATTCGCGCTGATCCACAACACTCACTACTCATACACGGCTCCACACACCTGTCCAGTTGCACACCTGTGCAATCACACCTGTTCAATTCTCACACACACGGCATCATCTCAGCTAACTACTCCCTTCTGAAACTTGCGCTTCCCAGTCGTCCCTTTAAACTATTGCGCTCCCTCGTCATTATCATCCACACTAATCTACCTGCGTCCCCACTACAGGTATCAGTCACTAACTAAACTTAACGTTACCTAATGTCAATCTCTTCTAGATCCCTACAATATAACCTAACCCACCCGGGCTAGTTTTCACTGCCATACACCCCATAATCTAGTGCTCCTTTGCCCCCACCATGGGAAGGGTGGCAGGGATGCCACCCTTACCCACCGGGCCTATCGCTCCTACCAATTTTGCACATCAAATTTCAACAAATTAAAAATTTGCCAATCACTACCCATCATCTGCCAATCACTACTGCCAATCCTTTGCCAATCATCAAATTTTGTTTTTCTCTAATTTTGGGGCCAAAACACTAACCTCATCACCCAGTCGACTCACTAATACCTCTCGGTGCGCCAATCCCTGTCCAAAGCCCGGCTTCGTAAAGCCAAGCAATGGATGCTGGTTGTTCTGTGCCAGCGGCTGGATACGTCCGGCACTCGGTACAGGGACGGGGGCTTACCCGGGCCGAGATCCCACGCACCACCTCGGCGTGGAGCCATCCCATGTCCCGATCTCGACCTGCCGGACTGCCTCAACAAAAAGTGGTCGCCATGACGACCCTTTCTATCGGGCTGCCCGCTCCGCCTAGTGGAGCACGGACGCGGCCGTTCAAAGCGAGGCCCAGCACGCACCGAGGGCCCGATTCGGCTATAAGTCGTTCTAAACTCTACCCCGTCTAACGTCGATGCTTCACCTGGACGCTTACACCCCGCAGCCCGTTCCTTGCTCACACATCCAGCCGTGCCCATGCTCCTCGTACCTTTCCTTACACACCCAGGTACACCCATTCCACTCACAGCCTTGGTCACACACCTGACCACCGAACACTTCGGCACACATTCGTTGCTCGCACACCTCACTAACACACCTCTTCGCGCCCCCTCCTCGGTCACCTCCTCTGTGACAATCACAGGTGTGCCCTCATTCGCACACCCAACCACGTGCCTCACCACCAACTCCAGCGTGCATTCCCACTCACGCTCTACCATTCCAGGTGTGCATCCTTCCATCCCAGGTGTACATCCTCGCTCACCTGTCACAACTAACTCACGCTCCATGTCACTCTCACTACTTTCACCTCCATTCCTGACAGCGCACTCACCCTTGCTCTTGACAGCGCACTCTTTCCTCGTGCACCTGTCCGTCACACACCTTTCTCGCGCACACTCTTGCGCACACTCTCCCGTCACACCCTCTGTAACACTTACCACACCACGCTTCCATGTGCTCCCTCGCACACACGCTACGACCGACTCACTCTCGCCAGCACCCTCACTCCTTGGCACGCACTTTTTCCTCACACACCCCAGAGTCGGACTTTCTCGCACACCTCCTTTTTCGCACACCAGACCTGTCGCACACTTCACCAACGGCCTCTCACGAACACCCGGGTCCATCTCGACCCCCAAGCTTCTTAAATCCCCTGGCGCATCATACGCACGACCATATTGGTCACCACTTACACCGGGTCCTCTTCCTCTTCGCTTCTCCTCCATCACCTGCGAATCCCTCATCCGGTTAATGAGCACATCATCACGATTTGAACACAGGCTTTGGACCAATTCTTTTACTTCCTCCTTTATCTCTTTCTTATCCCCTCTCCGTCGCTTCTTAATTTCGCTCATCCCTTCTTCCACTTCTTCTAGTTTCTGCTTCACCTCTTTTATTCCCCGGTACGTCTCCTCAAGCTCATCCTCTAAGGCTACCTTGACCGTTTCCATGTGCGTCCTCACCTGCCGGTCCTTCGTCTCCATGACCTCTATCACCTCGTCCAGCCTCGTTGTCAGTCCCTCACGTACCATCTGACATTCCCTCTTCGTCGCTACCAAGTCATCTTTTAGTTCTTTCTGTGTCGCTTTTAAACCTCCTAATACCGCAGTGTTCCTTTGAACCTGCTCCACTAACTCCGTCTGTCCCACCGTCAGCTGCTCCACCTCTTGCGTCAGGTCCTCTATGCCCCCTTGTAACTTTACAGTCCCCTTTCTCACCTCCTTCTCCATGTGCTCCTTACAGTGCCTCACCTCCTCGCGCACTCCTCCGACCTCCTCACTCACCCCTCTTCTGATCTCCTCTCCCATCACTTGCATCTCCTGCCCAGATGCCACCCTCATCTGCTCCATTTCCTCCCTGTGAGCATCCAGTTTGGTTTCTACCCCCATTCTGACCCCCTCTATCT
This sequence comes from Myxine glutinosa, assembly GCF_964187855.1. Classification (NCBI taxonomy): domain Eukaryota; kingdom Metazoa; phylum Chordata; class Myxini; order Myxiniformes; family Myxinidae; genus Myxine; species Myxine glutinosa. Next base: position 38,118,118 of record NC_136267.1, read on the forward strand.
GCTGCCCCATTTGGTTAACTTCCCTTTCCGCTTGGTCCCTCATGTCCCTCAATTTGCCTTCCATGGTGTTTTCTAACCCCTCTAACCCTTTTTGCATCCCTTCCATTTGATTCTCTTGAGCGGCCATTCTGTTTTCTACCCACATTAACCCCTCCTGTATTTCCCCTAATCTATTGTCTAATTTCCCAAATTTCTCGTCTAATCCCTCACCAGTACCCCTCGCTTCGTCCCTCATTACCCCCATTTGGCCCTCCAATCGCTCACCCTGAGCATCCATCCGGTTCCCCATTACCCCCATTTGGCCCTCCAATCGCTCACCCTGAGCATCCATCCGGTTCCCCATTACCCCCATTTGGCCCTCCAATCGCTCACCCATTTGTTCCATAAGGGCCCTCATTTGCAACATAAAAAGGTTCGGATCCACCAGGGGCGCTGCCACGGTCGCGGGCGTGGACGCCGTGGCCACCTCGTGCGTGACAACGCTATTTTGCGACCCTGCCGCCCTCACTGCTTCGCTCTCCTCGCGTCCCTCAATTTGGTCCTGGACCGACCCTGCCTCACTCTCCCCTACCGGACCCCAGCTGTCTTGGTCTGCCATAGCGCGACTTTCAAAATTCGGGTTTTTATTTTCGTATAACAAATTCAAATTTCGCCGTTATAATTTCGCGCGGGAAACGCGCTCCGAATCGTCGATTCTACTACAAATTTGGGCCTAATAAATTTAGTCCCGGGTCCGAATTCCACTCCTCGACACCAATTGTTACAGACGCGGCTTAGATGTTATTTACCGAGCGGTTTGGTATGACCACGTCTGCACAAGTTACCCGATTTTACCCGAACGTTGACTAATCGCGCTACGCTAGATCAATGAAGGAAAAGACACACGGCTGGGATTAAAATGACACGACACCAGGGATACGGTTCTCA
>NC_136267.1:38121544-38134044 GCF_964187855.1 Myxine glutinosa
AATGGGGGAATAAGGGGAAGGTCGGCTCTACTGATTGTTATTTACATGCAATGGGACTAGGGAATGAGGGATCGGGGAAAGTTGGGGAGTATTGGAGAAAATAGGGGAATATTTACAAGCGGATATGGAGGCCAAATTCCATATTCGCAACATTGCACCCTTCTCTACCCTCGGGGCGTCCCGACCCGATAAATTTTTACCTACTTTAGTGTGGCACGCAATGTAGTTCCCTCTACTATTAACTCTACCCTGAGTGCGACAGTTTTACAGATATTCACAAATGAGTAAATATGTCCCCCTGCGACGTTGCACCCTTCTCCTCACAGAAACACACCCACAGGATAACCGAATCCGGAAAGAATTCTCAAACTAAACATACAGCCGGTAGGGAGCATTATTTACAAGACTACGCTGCTATTTACACTACGATCCAGGACCTGTTTTTGGAGGAACACATGCAGATGTTATGCATAGAGAGAGAGCGCGCTTGCCAACATCGATACACCAACCCACGAGTGCTCTGTGGCCGACGGCCTTTAATAACGTGCAGAGCACCCTTCCCGAGCATCAACAGCACCACCCCACCACCAATCGGTGCAGTCACCATTGTTCATTGGAATAAAAATAAATTCGACAACCCCTAACCCTGCAGGTGTCTCTTGCTCTTCTTGTGGTGCACTTGGTGGTGTTAACTATTAGTGGTTCACCTGTATGGCATAGGTGCCACGTTGATCCATAGGTCCATCCCCGGGTGGTGCTTGGCCGCAAACGAACTGCGGTCCATTGTGGGTGGCCACAAACATTGCGGTCCATATGGTGTATCGATCCCGGCAGCAAACAGCGAAAGTGCAGGCCCACAACTGCGCAGCCAGCACCTCTCTCTCCTCTCTCTCTACCCCAAAGCCAGATCCTCGGAGGTGGGAGACAAAAGAAGAAACAAGTGAGTAAGGTGGTAAGGGCGCAAAAGTGCACGCAATGTAAGGTGATGCACGCTGGGGGCACATGGGAACCAGGTGAGACAGGTACGTTCCTATCGTACGCCCCCCCCCCCCACCAGGTAACCTACATGGCCCCTCCCTTACCCCTTACTGCATCCACAAAACACAACACCACTCATAAACATCTACTTTACAAATCAACAAACATCCCTACTGTCTTCCCCGTTCCTCCCATAAACCAAATTCGTCTTCTCTCCCTCCTAACCAATCAAATTTGCCATTTTCAACTCTCATCAAAATTTGCCATCTCCAACTGCACATCAAAATTTGCCATTACCAATTCATCATCAGTCCCTCCTAGGGAGGGAGAGATGGAATCACCCCAATGTCTCATCCACGTCGTGATGCGTCTCACAAATCCACAGCAATCTCATTTCCTGCAACAACAAAGAAAACACAGGTGTGGAGTCATCATCATCACCACAGGTAAGTGGCTGCGTATGGTGCGACAGGTTCTTCAATCCTAACTATTTCCTAAATGACTTTAACAACTTTACACTACCCGGGGTCTTTCTCCGGCCAAACCATTGGCCCTCTTACACTATGGGTTCTAAAAACCAATTCCCATTGGCCAAACTGTGGTGCTCTTCAATTTGGGGTCTCACTCCCCCGATTCATCTCCCGGTGCCCTCGTACAATTTCTGGGCTGCGACGTGTACCTCTCCCAGTGGGTCTACCCACCTGCACACCTCCACCACTGCAGTTGCCTCCGAGCTTACCTGCTCCTTACCCTAACCTAACTACCAGGGGAAGGCCCTCTGGCTCTCTCCCCACTCCGTGCCCTCTCTGGCACTGGGCTGCCCGATCCACACCCGGGATCCTCAGGCACCCACTCACAACTACCGGCTCCCAGAGCCCACCTGCGGCCTCACCTGGCCGACATCCTCACAGTGGTGGAGTGCCCAACCAACTACACACACTAACAGGCTACACGCCCAGCCATTTCCACAACACAATGCACCCATTCACAACACCATTCTGCAACCGCACCACAAATGCCAATATCCAACCACAATTTACCTGCACCCTCTACCTAACACTTACACTACCCGCCCCGGGTGCTCGTGAAAGGGGTCCACTCTTCCCCCATCCACACCTTCGCACCATGCACACCACTCCGTACCACTCACTCCAACTCTCTCCACACACCTGTACCTGCACACCTGTGCTCTCACACCTGGTGCCACCTGCACCCTTCTCTCCCCAAGCGCATTCGCGCTGACCCACACACTCACTACTCATACACTGCTCCACACACCTGTCCAGTTGCACACCTGTGCAATCACACCTGTTCAATCCTCACACACACAGCATCATCTCAGCTAACTACTCCCTTCTGAAACTTGCGCTTCCCAGTCGTCCCTTTAAACTATTGCGCTCCCTCGTCATTATCATCCATACTAATCTACCTGCGTCCCCACTACAGGTATCAGTCACTAACTAATCTTAACGTTACCTAATGTCAATCTCTAGATCCCTACACACGATATATCCTAACCCACCCGGGCTAGTTTTTACTGCCATACACCCCATAAGCTAGTGCGCATTTGCCCCACCCATGGGAAGGGTGGCAGGGATGCCATCCCACCACATCGGGGGTCTCTCACTACCAATTTTGCACATCAAATTTCAACAAATCAAAAATTTGCCAATCACTACCCATCATCTGCCAATCACTACTGCCAATCCCTTGCCAATCATCAAATTTTGTTTTTCTCTAATTTTGGGTCCAAAACACTAACCTCATCACCCAGTCGACTCACTAATACCTCTCGGTGCGCCAATCCCTGTCCAAAGCCCGGCTTCGTAAAGCCAAGCAATGGATGCTGGTTGTTTTGTGCCAGCGGCTGAATGCGTCCGGCACTCGGTGCAGGGAAGGAGGTTTACCCGGCCCGAGATCCCACGCACCTTCTCGGCACGGAACCATCCAATGTCCCGATCTCGACCTGCCGGAATTCCTCAACAAAAAGTGGTCGCCATGACGACTCTTTCTCTCGGGCCGCCCGCTCCGCCTAGTGGAGCACAGACGCGGCCGTTCAAAGCGAGGCCCAGCACGCACCGAGGGCCCGATTCGGCTATAAGTCGTTCTAAACTCTATCCCGTCTAACGTCGATGCTTCACCTGCATGCTTACACCCCGCAGCCCGTTCCTTGCTCACACACCCAGCCGTGCCCATGCTCCTCGTACCTTTCCTTACACACCCAGGTACACCCATTCCACTCACAGCCTTGGTCACACACCTGACCACCGAACACTTTGGCACACATTCGTTGCTCGCACACCTCACCAATACACCGCTTCGCGCCCCCTCCGCGGTCACCTCCTCTGTGACAATCACAGGTGTGCCCTCATTCGCACACCCAATCACGTGCCTCACCACCAACTCCAGCGTGCATTCCCACTCACGCTCTACCATTCCAGGTGTGCATCCTTCCATCCCAGGTGTACATCCTCGCTCCCCTGTCACAACTAACTCACTCTCCTTGTCACTCTCAATACTCTCACCACCACTCTTGACAACGCACTCACCCTTACTCTTGACAGCGCACTCTTTCCCCATGCACCTGTTCGTCACACACCTTTCTCGCGCACACTCTCCAGTTACACCCTCTGTAACACTCACCACAGGTGGACACTCTTCCTTACTTCTGACAGCGCACTCTTCCCTCATGCACCTGTCCGTCACACACCTTTCTCGCGCACACTCTTGCGCACACTCTCCCGTCACACCCTCTGCAACACTCACCACAGGCGTGCATTCTTCCTTGCCTTTGACAGCGCACTCTTTCCCCATGCACCTGTCCGTCACACACCTTTCTCGCGCACACTCCTGCACACACTCTCCCGTCACACCCTCTGTAACACTCACCACACCGCGCTTCCATGTGCTCCCTCGCTACGACCGACTCACTCTCGCCAGCACCCTCACTCCTTGGCACGCACTTTTTCCTCACACACCCCAGAGTCGGACTTCCTCGCACACCTCCTTTTTCGCACACCAGACCTGTCGCACACTTCACCAACGGCCTCTCACGAACACCCGGGTCCATCTCGACCCCCAAGCTTCTTAAATCCCCTGGCGCATCATACGCACGACCATATTGGTCACCACTTACACCGGGTCCTCTTTCTCTTCGCTTCTCCTCCATCACCTGCGAATCCCTCATCCGGTTAATGAGCACATCATCACGATCCGAACACAGACTCTGGACCAATTCTTTTACCTCCTCTTTTATCTCTTTCTTATCCTCTCTCCGTCGCTTTTTAATTTCGCTCACCCCTTCTTCCACTTCTTCTAATTTTTGCTTCATCTCCTTCATCTCTTCGTGCGCCCCTTTAAGTTCTTCCTCTAACTCCACTTTATTTTTTTCTATGTGCTCCCGCACCTCCCGCTCTTTAACCTCCATTACCTCTACCACCTTGTCCATTTTCCTCGTCAGGTCCTCATGTACCGTCTGACACTCTTTTTTAATTACCCCTACGTCCTTTTTCATCTCCTTCTGTGTCGATTTTAAACCCTCTATTACCGCTGTGTTCTTCTTTACCTGGTCCCCCAACTCCTTTTGTCCCACTGTCAGTTGTTCTACTCCCAGCGTCAACTCCTCTATACCACCTTGCAATTTTACAGTCCCCTTTCTCACCTCTTTCTCCATGCGCTCCTTACAGTGCCTCACCTCCTCGCGCACTCCTCCGACCTCCTCACTCACTCCTCTTCTGATCTCCTCTCCCATCACTTGCATCTCCTGCCCAGATGCCACCCTCATCTGCTCCATTTCCTCCCTGTGAGCATCCAGTTTGGTTTCTACCCCCATTCTGACCCCCTCTATCTGCTGCTCCATTTGTTTAACTTCCCTTTCCGCTTGGTCCCTCATGTCCCTCAATTTGCCTTCCATACTGTTTTCTAACCCCTCTAACCCTTTTTGCATCCCTTCCATTTGATTCTCTTGAGCGGCCATTCTGTTTTCTACCCCCGTTAACCCCTCCTGTATTTCCCCTAATCTATCGTCTAATTTCCCAAATTTCATGTCTAATCCCTTAAAATTATTGTCTAATCCCTCACTGGTACCCCTCGCTTCGTCCCTCATTACCCCTATTTTGCCCTCCAATCGCTCACCCTGAGCATCCATCCGGTTCCCCATTACCCCCAATTGCTCACTCTGAGCATCCATCCGGCCCTCCAATCGCTCACTATTCTGGGCCATAAGGGCCTTCATTTGTATAAAAAACAAGTTCAAATCCACCGGGGGCGCTGCCACGGTCGCTGGCGCGGTGATCAGCGAGGCGCCATTTTGCGCGCCCGCTTCTTCGTGCGTGACGGCGCTATTTTGCGAACCTGCCGCCCTCACTGCTTCGCTCTCCTCCTGTCCCTCATTTTGGTCCTGGATCGACCCTACCTCTCTCTCCCCTACCGGACCCCAGCCGTGTTGATCCGCCATAGCGCGACTTGCAAAATTCGAGTTTCGTAAAACAAATACAAATTTCGCCGTTATAATTTCGCGCGGGAAACGCGCTCCGAATCGATTCTACTTGTTACCAATTTGGGCCTAATAAATTTAGTCCCGGGTTCGAATTCCACTCCTCGACACCAATTGTTACAGACGTGGCTTGGATGTTATTTACCGAGCGGTTTTATGGTATGACCACGTCTGCACAAGTTACCCGATTGTGCCCGAACGTTGACTAGTCGCGCTATGCTGGCTCAATAAGAAAAAGAAGACACCCGGCTGGATTACAATAACACAATACGACACCAGGGGTTCAGTTCTCAAGACCTCCGGAGGAGGTTATATTAAGGCGGAAGGTTAGATTACAACTACAAGAGGGACAGCATAGAAAGACAAGCACTTAGACACAATCTTATATTATTCCCAACAGACGACAGATAAACGGGACAAGGCTGACTCACACGGGGATTGATGGCTAGGAAAGGCAGAATCGATGGCTCACGGTGCACTCTTGGCTCAAGGACAGGGTACTGTACGGTCCAGTAGATGCAGGAGGTTTCACAGCGCTCGAGGTGGCGTCTTGTCGTCTCAAGCTGGGGGCGCATCTGACTCAGCGCTCGCAGGTGGCTTTCCTTCTCCAAGCTGGGTGCGCATCTCTCGTCACATCCGGCGCGGGGCCGCGTATATCCGGCGGGGAGTGACACGCCCTCGGCTCGTTAGCTCCGCCTCGTGGAATCGGCACGTTGCTTCTCATTGGGTGCGTGCGGGGGGTTTACCAGGCTCCGCCCTTGACGAGGAGCTGACAAGGAGCCCCTTCGTGGTAACCCCGTGGAGCGCATGGTCTATGGCGCTAATCGAGCCGGTGTGAGGACGCATCCTCCCCCGCTCCGCCGCCATCTCCTCTGTTGTTGTTGTAATTGTTGGGGAAGAAGATGGAAGGAGGTATGGGAAAGGTCCTAAACTCACTACTGATGCCATATAATCACATTCTGGTGCAACGAAGAGTCATAATTAATGGAGACGAGGCCTTAACTGACATAGAATAAGAATAACTAGGAAGATGTCCGAAAGTTGTCTACGTGTGGTGCGGTGGACCTGGGCACGACATTTAATGGGGGAATAAGGGGAAGGTCGGCTCTACTGATTGTTATTTACATGCAATGGGACTAGGGAATGAGGGATCGGGGAAAGTTGGGGAGTATTGGAGAAAATAGGGGAATATTTACAAGCGGATATGGAGGCCAAATTCCATATTCGCAACAATATATATATATATATATATATACTGTTACAGATCTGGGACGACGGCTCTCCCGTTAGCAAGGGGGGTTAACCCCTTGTCCGTTATATTGGCCGTCGCCGATCCTGGGGGTCTGTGACGTCACTGGTGGTCAGCCACGACCAGGGTAATCGGGCCAGAGACCCCAAAAAAAAGACCCCCCGAATACCTGCTTACCGTGACCTCCCAACCAGCGAGGAGACAGCCCCGCCCGAGTCGCGACGGTAATGGACACGCCGAGCGAAGCGGGTCACGACCCAGGCCGTTAACAATTACTAACCCGATTATAGCGGTTTTAATCGTGCCACGTAGACCAATGGAAAGAAAAGACTAAAGCAACTGGGTGGAGACGAAACCAAAGCTTGGAGAAAGAGCACACATTTATTATAACAACCACCAGAGGAAAAGAAAGATCAAAGCTGTACAAAGATAGATGGATGTAAAAAGAACACAGGGCAGCCTTATCTATACAGTCTTACTTATACCCAGGACAGAACAAACAAAGACAGACTCACATGGGGATGATGACAGGAATGGCAGGAGAAGGTCCGTTCAGCTGGCAACGGCGGCCGGTTCGGCTCGTTCAGCCGTCGAGGTTCCGTTCCGACTTTGCGCCGTTGGTTTGGAGTGAACCCGGCAACCGCTGGAACCAACGTGGTTGCGTCGACGCCACGACCCTCTCTCTCTCTGGGGTGGGATTCCCTCGCAGGCAAGGCACGATCTTTCTGCTGCGCGGCCGTCACCTCTGCTGGGCTCAAAGCTTCTCTCCTCCCATCTCCTTATGCGCGATCCTCGAACGCATATATTAAGTGGGGTCGTGACACGCCCTCGGCCGTTTGGGTCCCGCCCACGTGCTGTTTGTAGCCTTATTTGGTAACGGAGCTGAACAGCTCCGCCCTTGTGGCGAGCCACGACCCCGCCTTCTTGGCCAATACAGAGCACCAAGGCCAGTGAGAGGGCGCGCACCCCACGCTTGTTGAGCTGTTTGCAGAGAGATAGAGAGTTTGCTGGGGTATGGCGTTATTGAAGGGGAGCTATCCTTATTTGTTAATGCAACGTGGTGTCAATCTAGTGGATACAGAGCCTTAATTAAACATAGAATAGGAAATAATTAGCAAGATGATTCTAAGATTGGCTGCGTGTTGCGATGGCCTTGGGTGCGATATTTAATGATTAATAAAAGGGGATTCTATTACAAAGGGGGATATTTACAAGTGAGGTGGGGGGGGGGGGGTTCCCAAATCGGTAACAATACATATATTATACACTGTTGGCCATAAAGATTGAATAAAATATTTTTGCCATGATTCCACAGTTTCTTTGGTATTTGACAGTCTACGTGTAAACAAAAGGGTAATTGAGTGATTACATAACGTTTCCCCATTACACAGGTGATATGATAACATTGAAAAAATGTGTATTACGTAATAAAATTTTTTGTTAGGGACTATAAAAGCCGATGCATGTGATATTCTGTCCCTTCCCCTGATTCAACACTGTGTTAAACGAGGCTGGTTTTTTTTAGAGTTCCTTGTACCGTTTGCAAGAAAAATCGGTAGAGACGTTCCCTGGACTATGCCTGGTCCAACGGAACCAGCAATACACGAGAGAGTGGTAGCATTGCGGCAGGAGGGCTACAAACAGAGTGATATCGCAGATGTCGTCGGGATATCACAGAGTACAGTCTGTAAGATCCTGAAACGTCAACGTGAGGCGGGGAATGTGCGGCCGCGGAAACCTCCAGGACGTCCAAGATTGACCACGAGACGAGATGATCGCCAACTGTTGAATCTCTGCCACAGAAACCGGAAAATGCCGACGAGTCGTCTTCGTCGCTTGTGGAGGAGACATCATGGGATCCACGTTTCCCGGTCAACCGTTAATCGGAGATTGCTCCAACATGGTTACCGAGCACGACGGTTGACTAAATGTCCACGCCTGGCTGTTCGCCACAGAGTTGCTCGTCTTCGCTGGGCTAGGGAGCACAGAAGGCTTCATCCTGGACACTGGCGACATGTTGTCTTCACGGACGAGAGCCGCTACATCCTTGACCGTACAGATGGGAGACAACGAGTTCGTCGATTACCCGGGGAGAACCTTCGTGATGACTGCATCCACGAGACGACTCAAGGTGGTGGCGGCTCAGTGATGATATGGGCCGGCATCCATTATGGAGGGAAAACACCACTGGTGGTTCCGGACGGAAACGTCAACGCCGTCGTGTACCGGGATATCTTGGAGTACCACTGCCTTCCACATGCAAGACGAGTGTATGGACACAATTTCCGACTGCAGGACGACAACGCTAGACCGCACAGGGCCGCTGCAGTAAGGGAATTCCTTGAGGCAGAGGGCGTGGGGCAGTTGCCATGGCCAGCTTGCTCGCCGGATATGAACCCCATAGAGCATGCATGGGATGCCCTAGGCTAAGCCATCAACGACAGAGATGTTATTCCTCAAACTTTGCAGGAGTTGGCCGACGCTCTGAGGGAAGAATGGGATGCTATGCCTGTTGAGGTCGTCAACAAGCTAGTGGACAGCATGCCACGACGTCTGCACGCCCTGATTCGTGTCAGGGGTGGACATACCCGCTATTAGTGACTGAGTAACAACAAGGACTCTACTGTGATGCAAATTGATCCATGAAATCACCCCAAAAAATGTTATCTGGAAAACTGACAGAGATTAAAAAGAAATGTGTCATGATCCTTAATTTACTGTCTACTAGGGCATTGCCCGTACTATATCTATATCTAAAATTATATCCCCCCCCCCTCTATTTACATGAAATGGTTTGGTCCAAAGCGAACGGCTTCCGGAGTTTGGTAAAGAAATCGCCATCGCGTGCACAAACGCGCAGGAAAGCGAATGAATCGCAAATTCGTTTTTATTAGTTTTAAAACATAGTTTAACGCCAACATAGTTTGCAAACGTGAAATAAATGAATACGCTCTCAAATGTGCCATCCGAGGCAGAGTGTGTCCGCCACGTTCGGCACACGCGATAGTTCGCTGCTCTCTGATTGGTTGAATCGTTTTTTGGACATAGCTCGGTAAGTAATTGTCCGATTAATATGAAACCTTGAAAAGGCACATCCTCGGGTCCCCAGCAATATACCTGGCAAGTTAAAAGTATATCGGACCCGTGGTTGTCGAGAAACAGCGGTCACAGACAAACAAACGTACAAACAGAGATTACTGGAATTATAGATAGACTAGGGCATGCCCGTACTATATATATATCTAAAATTATATCCCCCCCCCTATTTACATGAAATGGTTTGGTCCAAAGCGAACGGCTTGCGAGTGGTGACAATCCCCCCCCCTCTATTTACATGCAATGGTTCGGTCCAAAGCGAACGGCTTCCGGAGTTTGGTAAAGAAATCGCCATCGCGTACACAAACGCGCAGGAAAGCGAATGAATCGCAAATTCGTTTTTATTAGTTGTAAAACATAATGCCCAATTATTCAATTAGCGCCAACGTATTTTGGCTGTTTGCAATTTAATCGCAAGGCAAAGTAGAAAGAGAAGAGGGAAAAAAAGAAAAGCCTTGCCTTGCTGCAAACAGCTGCTGCAAACAACAACAACAGGGAAGGCTGCACTGTCCGGAAGTTGGCATATCGCAGTTACGATTATTTTAGTGTTAATGGCCAATTATTCAATTAGCGCCAACGTATTTTGGCTGTTTGCAATTTAATCGCAAGGAAAAGTAGAAAGAGAAGAGGGGAAAAAAGAAAAGCCTTGCATTAACGCATTAACGCTTGCATTGCATTAACGGTTCGGCACACGTGATAGCTCGCTGCTCTCTGATTGGTTGAAGCGTTTTTTGGACATAGCTCGGTAGGTACTTGTCCGATTAATTTCAAACCTTGAAAAGGCACATCCTCGGGTCCCCAGCAATATACCTGGCAAGTTTCAAGTATATCGGACCCGTGGTTGTCGAGAAACAGCGGTCACAGACAAACACACAGACACACAGACACACAGACACACAGACAGACACACAGAGATTACTGGAATTATAGATAGATTGTCGTCATTGTCGTTTTACGCTCAAGACACCAACCGATTAGGACTGATAATTAATAAAAATCACTGTCAAATGTGCGTAAGAGACAGAATAATAAAGAAAAGTGGTTATATGCATCATAAATGCCAATGGTAATTTAGATTGAAATAATGATGCGATGAAAATTTGTTGAAAAAAAAAAATTCCATCTTTATGGCCAACAGTGTACATATATATACATATATATATATATGTATGTACATATATATATATATATATATATATATATTTGGTGAGCATATATATGTATATATATATATATTTGGTAAGCACATATATATATATATATATATATATATATATATATATATATATTGACTTCCGGGTTCGGTTGCGAGAGGACGCTGGCGTTGCATATTCGCCGCTTCTCCGACTGGATGGATGTACAGGGTCTGCTTCTACCTTTCTGACCTGACATCTCACACCTGTCCTGCCTTTTCACACCCGCACGTGCCGCGTGTTCTCCGGCTGGATAACGGAATCTGCTTTTGATGGTACGGAATACGGAATTCGAAAGGCCCGCTCCCGTTGATTGTGGCCGTGGCCTTGTTTGCCGGTGGCCTTGTGGCCTTGTTTGCCGCTGTGGTCTTGATTAGCGGCTGCAGTCGTTTGCCGCTGCGTTTGCCGCTTTGCCTCCTCGACCTTGGCCTCGTACTCGTCCCTTCGCTCCTGCCTGGCATGGCTCTGAAGTACTCCGCCGCAAGGCTTCTTCTGCTCAATACCCGCTCCACCCCATCATGCATCTCTGCCATCAAATCAAATGGACTCCTCCGACGACCCAGGTACATTCACCGTGGCTCCGGTCGCAAGTTTGTTTATTTGCAATCAGGTCACTCCATCCCCGTCCTCTGGTCGGCTCAGCGCACTCTCACTCTTCGTCCCAGCGCACCTGGTCACAGCAACCCACACGATCGCACCTCCTGCCTACGAACCCTGGCTAAATCACCTGAATTCATCCCTGCTGTTCAAAACAACATCAAGCTCACCCTGTTCAACACCCGGTCCCTCAACAATAAATGCCTCATCCTGAACGAATACATCCTGGATAACAAACTGGACTTTCTCTGTCTCACCGAAACCTGGCAACAACCTCTGGACTACTACACACTCAACCTCACCACACCCAATGGATATTCCTACGTCAATAAACCACGCTCGGAGGGCCGAGGTGGTGGAATTGCCGTTATCCACCGTCAAGACATCAAGACCAACCTCATCTCCATCTCATCTGCTCCATCATTTGAACACCTGGCTTTAAAACTCTCTGGTCACACGCAGTCAGTCATGGCTGTCGTCTACCGCCCTCCCAAACCACACCCATCATTCCTGTCTGACTTCTCCTACTTTCTGACCCAGCTATGTTCCCTCTCCCCCTCAATCCTCCTCCTTGGTGATTTCAATATCCACATGGACTCCACTGACTCCACAATAACCACTGACTTCACTGATTTACTCACCTGCTTTAACCTCACTCAACATGTCGACTTTCCTACCCATATCCGTGGTCACATTTTGGACCTTGTCTGCTCCACTGGATTAAATTTGCACCATCTCTATGGCTCCGACCTCACCCTCTCTGACCACTTAGCCATCACTCTGACCATCAACATCCCCGCCCCAACACCAAGGCATTATCGCACAATCAACTTCCGTAAGCTAAACGCTCTTTCACCTACCTCATTCTCATCCACCCTCTCTGAAAAAATGT